>NC_057802.1:141429935-141436122 GCF_018294505.1 Triticum aestivum
CCTACCGGAGCCGCTTCACCGACACCATCGTCAACCCTACCGTAGTAGCTTCGCCTATACCATTCTCAACGCTGCCAGGGCTGCTTTGCCAACTCACAAGTCCATGGCCTCAGATCCACTTCATCGCACCCTCGTCCAACCTACTGGGGCAGCTTCTGACGCCCCGTCCACGGCCGCAGATCCGCATCGTCGACACCATCCTGAACCCAACCACCGGAGCAGCTTCACCGATGCCCTCGTCCACGGCCTAAGATCCGCTTCGCCCACACCATAGTCCACCCTACCGGAGCAAACACCCTACTCGACGGTTCTAGATCTCCTTACAGGACCTCGACAGCCAGCACAGCATCATCACCCTTTACGTTTCTAACATGATTCCCACCATCTCGCAAGATGCCAAGCACCCGCCACGGCCTAGGTACTTGTCACCTTTAAACCCGTCCAGCATCACCTGCCCGATGTACTTTAAATATACTAACAGGTCGCTGTTACATGTTATGCAGCTGGCAAAAACTACAAGGACGATGTTTCTTCCGGATCTAACGGCTTGGCCAACCAAGATCCTGGACTGAGGCATTGCTATGATCTTGTAAGTGTGTCTCTCTCTCTCTCTCTTGTATTGTTGTGTGCTTGCGAGCGTGCTTTGCTAGGATTCTCGGCCAGTAATCCCTTTGTGCATACAATGATTTCTACTATTGGCTACTAAATTAGATATGTAGATGTCATACATGATACTCCCTTCGTTCCTAGATATAAGTCTTTCTAGAGCTTCCACAATAGGCTACATACAGAGCAAAATGAGTGAATCTACACTCGAAAATGCATCTATATACATCTGTATGTAGTCCATACTGGAATCCCTACAAAGACATATATTTAGGAACAGAGGTAGTACATTACAAAAAATCATAGGTGGCATGTAGGAATTCCAGTGCACTACATTAGGCTCCCTTAGAGTGCCTGCTAGTCCAGCACATAGAGTCATGGCTAGTTTATGCTATGCACACAATCGTTAGCTGGTGGTTTAAATATGTGCAAGGGATATGCAATGTATTATCATGTAGAGATGTCTGAAATTAGCCGTGTCAACTTGCAGATAGGGTTACGCAATGAAAAAGTACAAGATGTATGTGGCAATTTCATGGAACATCGAAAAAAGGAGAGGCAGCGGTGAGCCTATACAGTGTGCTATGGTAGGTCACTCTGGCCTAGTTCTTTTGTAGGATTCTCCTAGAATCTGCCCCTCTCTAGCTTCTACTAGAATCTTTAACCCCCTTTTGTTTTACAATCCTACCTAATTAGACCCTAGCTAGTTGGATTGTAAAACAAATGGGGCTCAAAGATTTTGGGAGAATCTGGGTAGGGGTCAGATTATGGGAGAATCTGGCAAAAGAACTGGGCCTCCATTGCAATCATCGTGACATGTTATTTGTATGTCAGTTCTATTGTCCAAGTTTCTTAGGGACGGTTATTATGAGTTATCCTAAGAAAACAAGCACCTTTGAATATAAGATCCAGGTAATAAGCCAACCAGTTCTTTTCATTGCCTGCCTTTTCAGCTTATCTTTGGTGTGATCAGTGAAAAGTCTAGATTGCATTATATTTTATCATTTTGCTGCCCATATGAAAATTAATTTGACTTGCAAACATCACAAATTGAACCCAGTGCAGTAATTAATATGATAGGAAAACAGACCATCAATATTAGTTCAAAATGCAAATACAAAGATACCATCTACTTGGCACAATCTACTTTGGTCAATGTCTTCCATAGTGATCCCATTACCTAATTTAAATGAAGAACGCATGACCCAAATTTAAATGAAGAACAATTATTTATCGAAATTTGATGGTCCAAGTGGCTGGTTATTATCATATAGCAGCACCACCAGAAAGCACCATATAGCAGCAGCGGCAACTCATAGCAACTCATCATACAGCAGCAGCAGTAGCAGCAGCAGCAGTAGTGTGCAAGTCATCATATACCAGCAGCAGCTCATAGCAATTCATCATATGGCAGCAGCAGGAGCAGCTCATAGCAGTTCATCATATAGCAGCAACAGGAGTAGCTCATAACAATTCATCATATAGCAGCAGCAGGAGCAGCTCATACCAACTCATCATATAGCAGCAGCAGCTCATAGCAATTCATCGTATAGCAGTAGCAGGAGCAGCTCATAGCAATGCATCATATAGCAGCAGCAGAAGCAGCTCATAGCAATTCAACGTATAGCGGATCAAAATGAAAATTTGGCAAAAATCAGAGGAGATCCTCACGTTGTTGGATGAGCTCATCCATCAATAGCACCTCAAGGCCACGGCCTGGGAGGAGGGGAGGGGGAACGAGGTGCCTTCTGCCGCAGTGTGGCATCGGCCGATGTTGTGCGGCGCCCGCCAGAGTAGTGCGTTGGACGGACCACAACAGAGCAGCAGCTGGAGACCATGAGAATGAGGGGCGGCGCCAGAGGGAGGAGCAGTCAGGGAGATTTGGCCCTACCCGCCTACCATGTAGCCTAGCTGGACAGAGCATCGTCGAGGACCAGGCTAGATGGGACCAGTGGCCATGGCTCGCTGGAGGAACCCTAGTGCTGCAGGCAGGGGATCGAGGTAGAGGGAAAGGGGAGAGGAGATGCAAGCGGGTAATACGTCCATTTTGCATCATGCTTTTATGTTGATATTTATTGCATTATGGGCTGTTATTACACACTATATCATAATATTTATGCCTTTTCTCTCTTATTTTATAAGGTTTACATGAAGAGGGAGAATGCCGGCAGCTGGAATTCTGGACTGGAAAAGGAGCAAATATTAGAGACCTATTCTGCACAACTCCAAAAGTCCTGAAACTTCATGGAGCATGTTTTTGGAATATAAAAAAATATTGGGCAAAGAAAGTACTAGAGGGGGGCACCAGCCAGCCACAAGGGTGAAGGGCGCGCCCCCGACCTTGTGGGCCCCCTGGCAGGCCTCCGGTGCCCATCTTTGGCTATATGGTGTGTTTTGACCTGGAAAAATCAGAAGGAAGCTTTTGGGATGAAGCACCGCCGTCTCGAGGTGGAACCCGGGCAGAACCAATTTAGGGCTCCGGCGGAGCTGTTCTGCCGGGGAAACATCCCTCCGAGAGGGGGAAATCATCGCCATCGTCATCACCATCAATCCTCTCATCGAGAGGGGGTCAATGTCCATCAACATCTTCACCAGAACGATCTCCTCTCAAACCCTAGTTCATCTCTTCTATTCGATCTTGGTCCCAAAACCTCAGATTGGTACCTCTGGGTTGCTAGTAGTGTTGATTACTCCTTGTAGTTGATGCTAGTTGGTTTATTCGGTGGAAGATCATATGTTCAGATCCTTAATGATAATTAATACTCCTCTGATCTTGATTATGAATATGCTTTGTGAGTAGTTACGTTTGTTCCTAAGGACATGGGAGAAGTTTTGTTATAAGTAATCATGTGAATTTGGTCTTCGTTCGATATTTTGATGAGAGGTATGTTGTCTTTCCTATAGTGGTGTTATGTGAACGTCGACTACATGACACTTCACCATTATTTGGTCCTAGGGGAAGGAATTGGGAAGTAATTAGTAGATGATGGGTTGCTAGAGTGACAGAAGCTTAAACCCTAGTTTATGCATTGCTTCGTAAGGGGCCGATTTGGATCCATATGTTTCTTGCTATGGTTTGGTTTACCTCAATTCTTCTTTCGTAGTTCCGGATGCTTGCGAGAGGGGTTAATCATAAGTGGGAGGCTTGTGCAAGGAAGGGCAGCACCCAAGCACCGGTCCACCCACATATCAAATTATCAAAGTAACAAACACGAATCATATGAGCATGATGAAAACTAACTTGACAACAATTCCCATGTTTCCTCCGGAGCGCTTTGCTTTATAAGAGTTCTTCCAGGCTTGTCCTTTTCTAGAAAAAGGATTGGGACACCTTGCTGCACCTTAGTTACTTTATTTACTTGTTACCCGTTACGATTTATCTTATCACAAAACTATCTGTTATCGATAATTTCAGTGCTTGCAGAGAATACCTTGCTGAAAACCGCTTGTCACTTCCTTCTGCTCCTCGTTGGGTTCAACACTCTTACTTATCGAAAGGACTACGATAGATCCCCTATAATTGTGGGTCATCAAGACTCTTTTCTGGCGCCATTGCTGGGGAGTGAAGCGCCTTTGGTAAGTGGAATTTGGTAAGGAAACATTTATTGTAGCGACCAGACCTCAAATGGCCTGTGCTGCTGTGCACCAGTGTCATCCCTGGATCAGTAATGCTGACACGCACAGTACAAATGGAGGATTTATAACAAAGTAGCAATCACACACTTATTACATCGAATATCTCCGAAGAGATTAAGTATGAATAACATGGCTTAAGGCCATCTAATAACGATAACAGCGGAAGACTTGGAAGATAAGTGAGTCCATCAACTCTAGCGGCATCACTGAGTATAAGACCACGACCTAAGGCACCTTACTCGTCGTCTAAAAAGTCTGCAACATGAAACGTTGCAGCCCGAAAACGGGTCAGCACATAGAATATGCTGGCAAAGTAACACATAGAGAACAATGAACAATGATAATGCTATACTATATGCATATATGGCTGGTGGAAGGCTCTATGGTTACAGTTTTTGCGAAAAGCCAATTTTATCCTACTTCAAAAGGAATAAGTTTTGTTTAACTATCATGGTGGTTGAAACATTGAGAAGGTACCTCCAACTCAATCCCAATTAAGTGATATCATTAACCCAACAAAATTAATTATAAGTATCACGGTGACGAGATTCAAATGATAATCCAAGTACTAGATACTCAAGTTGTCCATAGCCGGGGACACGGCTAATCATGATCAGTTTGTACACTCTGCAGAGGTTTGCACACTTTTACCCACAAGACTCGATCGCCTCCGCTTGATTCTCTCACTGCATGATGTTTGAGAAACGGATGACCGAGACACAGTCTTTCAGAAACAATCACTCTTTACTCTGGATGGACCGGTACACCTACTTTCCCCTACATCTGCTAGTCCACCTCTTCAAGAGATCTTGTAACCTACTCAGCTATGCTAGAGCCCATAATAGCTTGTGGCTGCACACGGAAGTTTCTAGCATGAATAATCTTATGATCCCTTTGAGCCTGGGTGGCGGACCTTATACATACAGACAACACTGGGTTCTCCAGGTGCCTCAATCCACCCAGATGTGATTTTTAGTTGCCACCTTAAGTTGAACCATTAATAAACATCTCACATCTGTCATGAATATCACTCAAACCCAATCCACGTCTACGAGCATAGCATGGCAATAATAAAAGCAACGTAGAAGTAACTCCCAAGGGTTTGATAAGAAAAACAGGTAATAGGTACTACCTCATCTACTTCCCAGTTCCCACAATTTAATTAGATCCTAATCATGCAAGTGTTTGAGGAAAATAGATCTAATGCAATAAAAACTGGGTATGAACGGGGTATGATCAAAGTGTTACTTGCCTTGCTGATGATCCGCAAAACCTAACGAGTCGAAGTAACAAGCGGCACACTCCGGGTACTCTATCGCAAACAAACAAGCATACGATCAGTACTCAACTAATGCACAGGTAAAACTCGAATGAAAGATCCAACCAGAAAGTTCAACTTAAGAACTCCGGTTTGCAAAAAAAATCAATTCGAAAGAAGCAACGAAAGTCAAACGGCGAAAGAAAGAAACTTCGTTTGCTAATCTGGATCTAGGTCAAATTTTACTGTAGCAAAAGCTTGTTTGAGTAGGTTAAACGGAAAGAGAATTTCGAGACGAAACTCTAGGCGCTTGAATCGCCTGATTCCGATAAACGAGCGAGAAGTTAAACAGAATCGAAAATTCGATCAGAAATCGAATCTGAGAAAATAACGAGAAAAATCCGACGAAAAAGAAAAACGGACGAACGGTTAAATAACGGACGTTCGTTAACAGAGAAAAACCGACGAACACGTTCGTTAAAACGAACGGTTCGGTGAACGCTCGCGAAATAAGAAAACCGAAAAAAACCGATCTAGGGTTTTTTTTAAACAAAAGGGTTTTTTTTTACAGAAAACCGGTCAACGACGGGAAAATGGCCGGCGGCAGTACCTCGTCGGGCGGGCTCCGGCGAGGGGCTCCGGCGGGGCGGGGCTCGGCGGCGGGGTGCGGGGCTCGGGGAGGCGGCG
>NC_057802.1:141436456-141443286 GCF_018294505.1 Triticum aestivum
AGAAGAGAGGGGGGGTATTTAAGGAGGGGGGGGGGCGGCGGCGACTTGGGGAAGGGGTCGGCCGGCGGCGTCATGCGGCGGCCGGACTCAGGCGGCGAGGTCCCGTGCGGGAGGAGGAGAGGCCGCGGGCGGGCCGTCGGCTGGGCCGTTGGCCCAGTTGGCGCAGGCGTTTTTTTTTAAATTCCGCGGAAAATATAGCGTAGAAAAATAAATAAAATCAGAAAAATATGAATAAATTTTCCTCGTCTAGTTAGAAAATCTCGAATAGGGTGAATATTTTTATAAATCAAAATAAATATTTTGAAAACATGCATATTTTTTTAATGCAATGAAAATTGCAAATAAAATCCAAATAAATTCCAAATAATGATTTTAACATTTTTCCTCCAGTATTTCAATTGTTGTCGGAGTAAGTGGCCACGGGTAGCCAAACCGGCTACCCCTGGCTCTTCAGAAAATTTATCAGGCCTTTGGGCCTTCAAGCACTCCAAGCATTTGGGCCGCCTTCCCGGGCCGGCTACCACTAAAGCCGACTCCCGGAAGGCGACCCAGCCTCACCGACTCCAAGAAGCCGGCCAAGAAGAACGCCGACTCCTAGAAGCCGGCCAAGACCACAACCACTCCTACATAACGACGACCTGACGGGGCATGGCCACAGTGCGGCCCACGACCCCCAAAGCCCGAGGCGGGCATGGCTACAGGAGGCCGTACGGGAGGGATGTCTCCCGTGCGGCCCGGCACTGTAGCCACGCCAGCCACGACGTCATCCACGACCCCCTCCTGTACGGCCCAAGGACTGCGGGCCCCTTCAGCCAGAGAGAGGCGTGAAGGCGGCCCGGCTTTCCCTAGTCGGCCGGGAGCATAGCCGGCCTCCGGAAGCCGGCTACTCCCTTCCTCGAAGCAGGAGCCCCATTAAGGAGACAAGACGAGGTGAGGCTACAGTGATAGCCCCCGAGGCGGCCCACTGTAGCCATGCTCACCTCGACAAAGCCCTCATCATCAGAGGCACGGCTACAGTAAGCAGCCGCCGACAAAGCCCTAGGCGGTGGGGCCGGCCTGTCGACCAAGTAACCGGCAGCCGGCGGGACCCACCAGCCGGCGGGACCCAGCAGCCGGCGGAGAAGCCGGCGAGCATAGACACTGACGGCTGGGACCAGATCCCAGCCGGATTACCATTGTACCCCCGGGGGGTAGGCCTATATAAACCCCCCGGAGCACCCATGCAAAGGGTTGGCCACTGAGCATAGTTCGCACCCAAGCATAGTTGACACCTCTGCATGTTTGGCTTCCAAGCATAGCACACACACACACACCATAGATAGAGAGAAGCAAGAGCTAGCCTTGTTCTTCTTCTCCCTTGATCCCAACAGCTCTAGGAGCGATTGTAGCTACTCTTTATCGAGCTAGTGATCATGCGGAGACCCAGCAGAGCAGGACTAGGGGTGTTATCTCCTCGGAGAGCCCCGAACCTGGGTAAGATTCGCCGGCGTGCATGTCTTCGCCTCATCCCGTTTCCAGGCACCGGCGACGTTTTATTGGCTCCCACAATGATAAGCCATCCATTGGCATATGTCGCACCAACCACCCGACAATTGTTTTGGAGAAGTCATATTTTTCTCCTCTTGTTTATTTTAAAACGAAATATTTTTCCGGAGAGAAAATAATTAAAACCACAATCCTCGTCTTATTATTTGATGAAAATCACATATGAAAAATTTCGAGAAAATCCCCAACTCTCTCCGAGGGTCCTTGAGTTGCTTAGGATTTATCGAGGATTTGTCAAAATGCAATAAAACATGATATGCAATGATGATCTATGTATAACATACCAAATTGAAAATTTGGGATGTTACAAACCTACCCCCCTTAAGATGAATCTCGCCATCGAGATTCGGGTTGGCTAGAAAACAGGTGGGAGTGGTTTTTCCGTAGATCTTCCTCTCGCTCCCAGGTGGCTTCATCCTCCGTGTGGTGACTCCACTGGACTTTGCAAAACTTGATAACCTTGCTGCGGGTAACTCGGCTGGCATACTCGAGAATCTTAACTGGTTTCTCCTCATAAGTCAAATCACTTTCCAACTGAATCGCTTCCAGTGGCACAGTATCTCTCAGTGGTATCTCAGCCATCTCTGCGTGGCACTTCTTCAACTACGAAACATGAAATACATCATGTACTCCAGACAATCCTTCGGGCAATTCCAGCTTGTAGGCAACCTCTCCCATACGTTCCAACACTCTGTATGGTCCGATAAAACGAGGCGCTAACTTTCCTTTAACTCCAAAGCGCTTCACTCCTCGGAGTGGCGATACTCGAAGATACACTCTGTCTCCGACTTTGTGAACTGTCTCCTTTCGTTTAGAATCAGCATAACTCTTCTGCCTGGACTGGGCTACCTTGAGTCTATCGCGAATCAACCTCACTTTCTGTTCAGACTCCTTAATCAAATCTGGTCCAAACAACTGACGGTCTCCAACTTGGTCCCATAACAACGGTGTTCTACACCTCCTTCCGTACAAAGCTTCGAAAGGGGCCATCTTCAAACTGGTTTGATAACTGTTGTTATAAGAAAACTCCGCATATGGCAAATTGTCGTCCCAACTAGATCCATAATCTAGTGCACATGCTCTCAACATGTCCTCCAAAATCTGGTTGACTCTCTCGGTCTGTCCATCTGTCTGTGGGTGAAACGATGTACTAAATTCCAGCCTGGTTCCCAATGTTTCATGTAGCTGCTTCCAAAACTTCGAGGTAAATTGGGTTCCTCTGTCTGATACAATGGTCCTTGGAACTCCATGCAAACATACTATCCTGGTCATGTATATCTTTGCCAATTTAGCACTGGTGTAAGTGGTCTTCACTGGAATGAAATGAGCCACTTTCGTCAAACGGTCGACTACAACCCATATCGAGTCATAGCCTGAACGAGTCCTGGGTAATCCCGTGATAAAATCCATGCCTATTTTATCCCACTTCCATTCGGGTATCGGCAATGGCTGTAGCAATCCTGCTGGCTTCTGATGCTCTGCCTTCACTCTCTGACATACATCACAAACTGCTACAAACTCCGCAATATCCTTCTTCATTCCGGTCCACCAGAAAGTATTCTTCAAATCCAAATACATCTTGGTATTCCCTGGGTGAATCGAGTATGGTGAATCATGGGCTTCTTGCAAAATCAACTTCCTGATCTCCGGATCATTTGGCACATATACGCGGTCCTCGAACCATAAGGTATCGTGCTCATCCTCACGAAATCCCTTGGCTTTTCCTTTGCTCATCTTCTCCTGCTTGGCTGCATCCGTAGCAACGTCATCTGGTGCATAACGTGCTAACTTACTGAAATCCTCCACATACTGGCCTACGGTGCGTCCTCCTTGGCGTAGGTTGCGAAACTCACGCTTCTTCATAGCCATAGCTCCTGCTGAAACATGAGCTGTACGGAAAGCTTGCTGAAACTGGTCCCATGTGACAGTGTCAATAGGGTGCGTGGCTGTATAATTCTCCCACCATGATGCTGCGGGTCCATCAAGCTGATGTGCGGCAAAACGCACTCTTTCCGCATCTGTGCATCCTGCAGTGGTCAACTCCCTTCCAACTTTGCAGAGCCAATCATCTGCAACAATCGGCTCGGTGCTACTGGAAAACACCGGCGGGTTTAGCCTTAAGAAACGGGCTAAGTGGTCAACAGGTGGTGGTGGCGGTGGGTTGTTGTTGTTGTTGTTGTTGCCTTGGTTCTGCACTAACACTTGCATTAGGGCATTCTGTTGCTGAATCAACTGGGTGATCTCTGGCGGGAAAACAAATCCGGTGTCGCGTCTCGGAGGCATCTGATAGGTTTAGAAAAGATGAGAATTAAGAATAGAATGAGGTCTAGGGAGAAAACACTACCCATATGCTCATGAGGCAAAATTCAATCAATATCACTCAATCAATCCAAACAAGGCAAAACAATCGATCTAACTAGCGTTACAAAGTGCTCGAGCTATACTACTAAATGGGGGGAAAACTATTACTGATATGGTGGTCTACTAAAAATTCTGATCCGTTGAAGACTCCATGATGTCTGCTCCAGCTTCATCAACCCATTCGTCTTCACTTGGTTCCGAGTCGGTGTCGTCGATGATGATGTAGTTATCCGGACAAGTGCATTCGTCGACTTCTGCTTTTGGCACTGGATTTCCCGCGAATGCTCCAATCTTATTCTCCAGGTCGTCAATCTTCCCGACTAGTGCGTTGATTTCCTCTAAATAATCCTCGCAAGTAGCCTTGAGTTCTTCTTGGAGTTCCTTGATCTTCGTGAATGCCTTCTTCAGTTCTTCCTTGTCCGTGCACATCTGATTCTCCTGGCGTCGAATATGTTGGTTCTGCTCCTGGATGAAAGCTGCAATTGATCCATCCTTCTTGGTCTTGATCATCTCCCATTGCGCGTCTCGACGTCCACAAATTTGATAAATTGTATCCTTAAGCTCCTGGTGATAGACTTCTCCAATGCGTCCCATGGCGATATGTGCGGCCATTCTCTTCCCTAAACTCCAAGTGGGTGCTTCAAAAACCAATCTCATGGGTTCCGTAATTGGCGCAAATGTTCTTCCTGGAATGATAACTTGAATCTTCCAGCTCTCTTCTTCAGGTAATGTGGCGTTGTAGGTTCCGGTGACGCTTGGTATTCCTATGTTCAAGTACTTGGTGACTTCCTTCAAGTGTCGACCAAAAGGCGTGTCTTCATCTGGTTGCATGAACTTGCTCCTTGCATTCGCCATTCCTAAAAGAGTAGAAAGTGGAGAGGGGTCAGAAATGAGAAGAGAGAAGTTTTCTAGGGCTTAAGCTTAGTGGTCGTGTCCTACAGTCAGTGTGTGCTCTGATACCAACTTTGTAGCGACCAGACCTCAAATGGCCTGTGCTGCTGTGCACCAGTGTCATCCCTGGATCAGTAATGCTGACACGCACAGTACAAATGGAGGATTTATAACAGAGTAGCAATCACACACTTATTACATTGAATATCTCCAAAGAGATTAAGTATGAATAACATGGCTTAAGGCCATCTAATAACGATAACAGCGGAAGACTTGGAAGATAAGTGAGTCCATCAACTCCAGCGGCATCACTGAGTATAAGACCACGACCTAAGGCACCTTACTCGTCGTCTGAAAAGTCTGCAACATGAAACGTTGCAGCCCGAAAACGGGTCAGCACATAGAATATGCTGGCAAAGTAACACATAGAGAACAATGAACAATGATAATGCTATACTATATGCATATATGGCTGGTGGAAGGCTCTATGGTTACAGTTTTTGCGAAAAGCCAATTTTATCCTACTTCAAAAGGAATAAGTTTTGTTTAACTATCATGGTGGTTGAAACATTGAGAAGGTACCTCCAACTCAATCCCAATTAAGTAATATCATTAACCCAACAAAATTAATTATAAGTATCACGGTGACGAGATTCAAATGATAATCCAAGTACTAGATACTCAAGTTGTCCATAACCGGGGACACGGCTAATCATGATCAGTTTGTACACTCTGCAGAGGTTTGCGCACTTTCCCCACAAGACTCGATCGCCTCCGCTTGATTCTCTCACTCCATGATGTTTGAGAAACGGATGACCGAGACACAGTCTTTCAGAAACAATCACTCTTTACTCTGGATGGACCGGTACACCTACTTTTCCCTACATCTGCTAGTCCACCTCTTCAAGAGATCTTGTAACCTACTCAGCTATGCTAGAGCCCATAATAGCTTGTGGCTACACACGGAAGTTTCTAGCATGAATAATCTTATGATCCCTTTGAGCCTGGGCGGCGGACCTTATACATACAGACAACACTGGGTTCTCCAGGTGCCTCAATCCACCCAGATGTGAGTTTTAGTTGCCACCTTAAGTTGAACCATTAATAAACATCTCACATCTGTCATGAATATCACTCAAACCCAATCCACGTCTACGAGCATAGCATGGCAATAATAAAAGCAACGTAGAAGTAACTCCCAAGGGTTTGATAAGAAAAACAGGTAATAGGTACTACCTCATCTACTTCCCAGTTCCCACAATTTAATTAGATCCTAATCATGCAAGTGTTTGAGGAAAATAGATCTAATGCAATAAAAACTGGGTATGAACGGGGTATGATCAAAGTGTTACTTGCCTTGCTGATGATCCGCAAAACCTAACGAGTCGAAGTAACAAGCGGCACACTCCGGGTACTCTATCGCAAACAAACAAGCATACGATCAGTACTCAACTAATGCACAGGTAAAACTCGAATAAAAGATCCAACCAGAAAGTTCAACTTAAGAACTCCGGTTTGCAAAAAAAATCAATTCGAAAGAAGCAACGAAAGTCAAACGGCGAAAGAAAGAAACTTCGTTTGCTAATCTGGATCTAGGTCAAATTTTACTGTAGCAAAAGCTTGTTTGAGTAGGTTAAACAGAAAGAGAATTTCGAGACGAAACTCTAGGCGCTTGAATCGCCTGATTCCGATAAACGAGCGAGAAGTTAAACAGAATCGAAAATTCGATCAGAAATCGAATCTGAGAAAATAACGAGAAAAATCCGACGAAAAAGAAAAACGGACGAACTGTTAAATAACGGACGTTCGTTAACAGAGAAAAACCGACAAACACGTTCGTTAAAACGAACGGTTCGGTGAACGCCCGCGAAATAAGAAAACCGAAAAAAACCGATCTAGGGGTTTTTTTTAAACAAAAGGGTTTTTTTTTACAGAAAACCAGTCAACGACGGGAAAACGGCCGGCGGCAGTACCTCGTCGGGCGGGCTCCGGCGAGGGGCTCCGGCGGGGCGGGGCTCGGCGGCGGGGTGCGG
>NC_057802.1:141443837-141459288 GCF_018294505.1 Triticum aestivum
GGCGGCGGCGGCGATGTCGGCGGCGGCGGCTCGGGGTGAGGAGAGAAGAGAGGGGGGTATTTAAGGAGGGTGGGGGGGCGGCGGCGACTTGGGGAAGGGGTCGGCCGGCGGCGTCGTGCGGCGGCCGGACTCGGGCGGCGAGGTCCCGTGCGGGAGGAGGAGAGGCCGCGGGCGGGCCGTTGGCCCAGTCGGCGCGGGCGTTTTTTTTTTAAATTCCGCGGAAAATATTGTGTAGAAAAGTAAATAAAACCCAGAAAAATATGAAATAAAATTTCCCCGTCTAGTTAGAAAATCTAGAATAGGGTGAACATTTTTATAAATCAAAATAAATATTTTGAAAACATGCATATTTTTTTAATGCAATGAAAATTGCAAATAAAATCCAAATAAATTCCAAATAATGATTTTAACATTTTTCCTCCAGTATTTCAATTGTTTTGGAGAAGTCATATTTTTCTCCTCTCGTTTATTTTAAAATGAAATATTTTCCGGAGAGAAAATAATTAAAACCACAATCCTCGTCTTATTATTTGATGAAAATCAAATATGAAAAATTTCGAGAAAATCCCCAACTCTCTCCGAGGGTCCTTGAGTTGCTTAGGATTTATCGAGGATTTGTCAAAATGCAATAAAACATGATATGCAATGATGATCTATGTATAACATACCAAATTGAAAATTTGGGATGTTACATTTATATAGTGTGCTGAAATTTACTGTCACTTGTTACTATGGAAAATAATATTTTGAGGGGCTTGTTCAGGGTATCCTCACCTCGACCGGAAGAGCAAAGGGTTGCTCCTCAACCTACTACACCTACTGAAAATATTTATTATGAAATTCCTTCGGGTATGATAGAGAAACTGCTAGCTAATCCTTATGCAGGAGATGGAACATTACATCCTGATATGCACCTAATCTATGTGGATGAAGTTTTTGGATTATTTAAGCTTGCAGGTATGCCCGAGGATGTGGTCAAGAAGAAGGTCTTCCCTTTATCTTTGAAGGTAAAGCCATTGGCATGGTATAGGCTATTGGATGATATTGGATCATGGAACTACAATCGATTAAAATTGGAATTTCATCAGAAGTTTTATCCTATGCATCTAGTTCATCGTGATCAGAATTATATATATATATATATTTTGGACTCGTGAAGGAGAAAGTATTGCTCAAGATTGGGGGAGGCTTAAGTCAATGTTATATTCATGCCCAAGCATGAGCTCTCAAGAGAAATTATTATTCAAAAAATTTATGCTCGACTTTCTCATAATGATCGATCCATGCTCGATACTTCTTGTACTGGTTCCTATATGAAGAAGGATACTGAATTCAAATGGGATTTATTAGAAAGAATTAAATGCAACTCTGAAGATTGGGAACTCGAAGAATGTAAAGAGTGAGGTGTAAAACTTAAGTTTGATTGTGTTAAATCTTTTATGGATACCGATGCTTTTCGTGATTTTAGCACTAAATATGGGCTTGACTCTGAGATGTTAGCTTCTTTCTGTGAATCTTTTGCTACTCATGTTGATCTCCCTAAGGAGAAGTGGTTTAAATATCATCCTCCCATTGAAATTAAAGTAGTAGAACGTATTAAAGTTGAAGAAGAAACTATTACTTATAATGTTGATCCTATTGTTCGTACCGCTTACATTGAGAAACCACCATTCCCTGTTAGAATAAAGGATCATGCTAAAGCTTCAACTGTGGTCAACAAAAGTTATATTAGAACACCCAAACCTTCTGAGCAAATTAAAGTTGAACCTAGTATTGCTATGGTTAAAGATCTCTTGGTTGATAATATTGATGGGCATGTTATTTATTTCTGTGATGAAGCTGCTAGAATTGCCAAACCTGATATGAAAGATAAACATAGACTTGTTGGTTGGCATGCCTGTTGTTTCTGTTAAAATAGGAGATCATTGTTATCATGGCTTATGTGATGTAGGTGCTAGTGTGAGGCAATTCCTTATACCTTATATAAAGAAATTATGAATGACATTGTACCTGCTGAGATAGAAGATATTGATGTTACTATTAAGCTTGCTAATAGAGATACTATATCACCAATTGGGATTGTTAGAGATGTTGAACTCTTGTGTGGAAAAATTAAATACCCTCCTAATTTTCTTGTTCTTGGTTCCCCACAAGATAATTTTTGTCCCATTATATTTGGTAGACCCTTCTTGAATACCGTCAATGCTAAGATAGACTGCGAGAAAGATATTGTTACTGTTGGTTTGGGGGATATGTCTCACGATTTTAATTTCTCAAAATTTCGTAGACAACCCCACGATAAAGAATTGCCTAGTAAGGATGAAATTATTGGTCTTGCTTCTATTGTCGTGCCTCCTAATGATCCTTTAAAACAATATTTGCTAGACCATGAAAATGATATGTTTATGAATGAAAGAAGGGAAATAGATGAAGTATTCTTTAATCAAGGGCCTATTTTGAAACACAATTTGCCTGTTGAAATCCTTGGGGATCCTCCTCCACCTAAGGGTGATCCCGTGTTTGAGCTTAAACAATTACCTGATACTCTGAAATATGCTTATCTTGATGAAAAGAAGATATATCCTGTTATTATTAGTGCTAACCTTTCAGAGCATGAAGAAAGAAAATTATTGAAAACTCTAAAGAAGCACCATGCCGCTATTGGATATACTCTCGATGATCTTAAGGGCATTAGTCCCACTCTATGTCAGCACAAAATTAAATTGGAGAACGATGCTAAACCGGTTGTTGATCATCAACGACGGTTAAATTCTAAGATGAAACAAGTGGTAAGAAATGAAATATTAAAGCTTCTGGAGGCAGGTATAACTTATCCTATTGCTGATAGTCAATGGGTAAGTCATGTTCATTGTGTCCCTAAGAAAGGAGGTGTCACTGTTGTTCCTAATGATAAGAATGAATTGATTCCTCAAACAATTGTTACAGGCTATAGAATGGTAATTGATTTTCACAAATTAAATAAAGCTACTAGAAAAGATCATTACCCTCTACCTTTTATTGATCAAATGCTAGAAAGATTATCCAAGCATACACATTTTTGCTTTCTAGATGGTTATTCTGGTTTCTCTCAAATACCTGTGTCAAAAGATGATCAAGAGAAAACCACTTTTACTTGCCCTTTCGATACCTTTGCTTATAGACGTAAGCCTTTTGGTTTATGCAATGTGAAAGTACAACTATCCCTGGGTGGTTTTGGTAATTCCTAACAACATATAGCTCATTGAGCTAATGCTATTTTAAGATAAATATTTCAGGAAAGCTCAATGATTGGCATGGCATGGATTAGAAAGTGGACCCCTCAAAATGCTAAGGACAAAAGATTGGCTCAAGCTCAAAGCACAAGACTCTACATTTTACTTTTAGTGATCCAAGATCACATTGAGTCCATAGGAAAAGCCAATACTATTAAAAGGGGGTGAGGTGTTGCTTAATGAGTTACTTGCTCAAAATGCTTAGTGATATGCTCCAAAAACCCTCAACTACTTTCTCATATCCACATATGTCCCAAACCAAAAGTCAAACTCGGCCCCACCGAAATCTTCTATCCGGCGCCACCGAGTTCACTTAACATAGCCACTGCCACAAACCCTAGTCACTTCGGTCTCACCGATAGGGATCTCGGTCTCACTGAGATGAGATTGCAACCTCTCTGTTTCCCTTCATAACGTTTCGGTCCAACCAAGATTGCAATGCAAACTCTCTATTTCCCCTTCATAACGTTTCGGTCTAACCGAGATGAGCGAATCGGTCCCACCGAGTTTGCCTGACCAACTCTCTGTTTTCTATTACCAAAATCGGTCCCACCGAGTTTGTAATCGGTCTCACTGAGATTACGTTATGCCCTAACCCTAATGGAATCGGTCCCACCGAGTTGACATGTCGGTCCCACCGAAAATCCTAACATTCACATTTTGAACTAAATCGGTCTGACCGAGTTTTATAATTCGGTCCCACCGAGTTTGGTGATTTGTGTGTAAGGGTTAGATTTTGTGTGGAGGCTATATATACCCCTCCACCCACTCTTTATTCGTGGAGACAGCCATCAGAACATGCCTACACTTCCAACATACATTTTCTGAGAGAGAACCACCTACACTTGTGTTGAGGTCAAGATATTCCATTCCAACCACATAAATCTTGATCTCTAGCCTTCCCAAGTTGCTTTCCACTCAAATCATCTTTCTACCAAATCCAATCCTACGAGAGAGAGTTGAGTGTTGGGGAGACTATCATTTGAAGCACAAGAGCAAGGAGTTCATCATCAACACACTATCTATTACATTTTGGAGAGTGGTGTCTCCTACATTGGCTAGGTGTCACTTGGGAGCCTCCGTCAAGATTGTGGAGTTGAACCAAGGAGTTTGTACGGGCAAGGAGATCGCCTACTTCATGAAGATCTACCCTAGTGAGGCAAGTCCTTCGTGGGCGATGGCCATGGTGGGATAGACAAGGTTGCTTCTTCGTGGACCCTTTGTGGGTGGAGCCCTCCGTGGACTCGCGCAATCGTTACCCTTCGTGGGTTGAAGTCTCCATCAACGTGGATGTACGATAGCACCACCTATTGGAACCACGGATAAAAAATCTCCGTGTCTACATTGCGTTTGCTCCCTCCAAACTCCTCCCTTTACCTTCATATGCAATTGCCTTACATTCCGCTGTTGTACTCTTAGAATTGCATGTGTAGGTTGATTACTTGATTTGTGCTAAGTTGCTAAAAATCTGCCAAAACATAAAATTAGGAAAAGGCTAGTTTTTTATTTGGTCAAGTAGTCTAATCACCCCCCTCTAGATATACTTTTGATCCTACAAGTGGTATCAGAGCCAGGTTTCCATTTGCTTTGATTTCCATAGCTTTTGGTGATCATAGCCTTGGTTTCACAACCTTGGAGAGTATGGCGTCTAGCGAGGGAAATTACCACCGTAGAGGTCCTTACTTTGATGGTACAAATTTTGCTAGTTGGAAGCATAAGATGAAAATGCATATTCTTGGACATAACCCCGCCGTTTGGGCTATTGTGTGTATTGGCTTGCAAGGTGAATTCTTTGATGGGAGAGAACCGAACCGTGAATCTACCGCGGAAGAGTTGAAGATGCTGCAATACAATGCTCAAGCTTGTGATATTCTCTTCAACGGATTGTGCCCCGAAGAATTCAACAAAATCAGCCGTCTTGAGAATGCAAAGGAAATTTGGGATACTTTGATTGATATGCACGAAGGTACCGACTCCGTCAAGGAATCCAAGTTGGATGTGCTTCAAAGTCAACTTGACAAGTTCAAAATGAAGGATGGTGAAGGTGTTGCTGAAATGTACTCTAGGCTTGCTCTCATCACAAATGAAATTGCCGGCTTAGGAAGTGAAGAGATGACCGATAGATTCATCATCAAGAAAATCCTAAGAGCCTTGGATGGAAAATATGATACCGTGTGCACATTGATCCAAATGATGCCCAATTACAAAGATCTCAAGCCAACGGAAGTCATTGGAACAATTGTTGCTCATGAGATGTCACTTAAGGATAAGGAAGAGCTCCACAACAAGTCAAGTGGTGCTTACAAAGCCTCATGTGAAGCTCCCACATCATCAAGTGAGAAACAAACCTTCAATGAAGAATTGAGCCTAATGGTGAAGAACTTCAACAAGTTCTACAAGAGTAGAAGCAAGGAAAGAAGCTCCAAGTCAAGGTCCAACAATGACAAGAGATCTTCAAGTCATGAACGAAATTGCTATAATTGTGGAAGACCCGGACACTACTCCAATGAGTGTACGGCTCCCTACAAAAAAAGAGAAGATTCTCCCAAGAGAAGAAGAAGAAGAGAAGAATCACCGCCAAGAGAGAGAAGGAGTAGAGATGATCTTTATGAACGAAGACCTGATACGTCTCCGTCGTATCTATAATTTTTGATTGTTGCATGCCAATATTCTACAACTTTCATATACTTTTGGCAACTTTTTATATTATTATTGGGACTAACCTATTGATCCAGCGCCCAGTGCCAGTTCCTGTTTGTTGCATGTTTTATGTTTCGCAGAAAACCCATATTAAACGGAGTCCAAACGGGATAAAAACTGACAGAGATTTTTTTTCGAATATCTGTGATTTTTGGGAAGAAGAATCAACGCGATACGATGCCCGAGCGGGCCACGAGGCAGGGGGCGCGCCCCAGGGGGTCAGGCGTGCCCTGGACCCTCGTGGCCACCCCGTAAGGCGGTTGGAGCCCCTCTTTCACCGCAATAAAGCTAATTTCCGGATAGAGATCGTGTCCAAAATTCAGCCCAATCGGAGTTATGGATCTCCGGTTATAAAAGAAACGGTGAAAGGGCAGAATCCAGAACGCAGAAACAGAGAGAGACAGAGAGACAGAACCAATCTCGGAGGGGCTCTCGCCCCTCCCATGCCATGGATACCATGGACCAGAGGGGAAACCCTTCTCCCACCTAGGGAGAAGGTCAAGGAAGAAGAAGGAGGAGGGGGGCTCTCTCCCCCTCGCTTTCGGTGGCGCCGGAACATCGCCGGGGCCATCATCATCACCGCGATCTACACCAACACCTCCATCATCTTCACCAACATCTCCATCACCTTCCCCCTCTATCTACAACGGTCCCCTCTCCCGCAACCCGCTGTACCCTCTACTCGAACATGGTGCTTTATTCTTCATATTATTATCCAATGATGTGTTGCCATCCTATGATGTCTGAGTAGATTTTCGTTGTCCTATCGGTGGTTGATGAATTGCTATGATTGATTTAATTTGCTTGTGGTTATGTTGTTGTCCTTTGGGGCCCATCATATGAGCGCGCGCGTGGATCACACCATAGGGTTAGTTGTATGTTGATAGGACTATGTATTGGAGGGCAAGAGTGACAGAAGCTTCTACCTAGCATAGAAATTGATGCATACGGGATTGAAGGGGGACCAGTATAACTTAGTGCTATGGTTGGGTTTTACCTTAATAAACGTTAGTAGTTGCGGATGCTTGCTAATAGTTCCAATCATAAGTGCATAGAATTCCAAGTCAGGGATGACATGCTAGCAGTGGCCTCTCCCACATAAAACTTGCTATCGATCTAGTAAAGTAGTCAATTGCTTAGGGACAATTTCGCAACTCCTACCACCACTTTTCCACACTCGCTATATTTACTTTATTGTGTCTTTATCTAAATAGCCCCTAGTATTTATTTACGTGCTCTTTATATTCTTGCAAACATATCAAAAACACCTACAAAGTACTTCTAGTTTCATACTTGTTCTAGGTAAAGCGAACGTCAAGCGTGCGTAGAGTTGTATCGGTGGTCGATAGAACTTGAGGGAATATTTGTTCTACCTTTAGCTCCTCGTTGGGTTCGACACTCTTACTTATCGAAAGAGGCTACAATTGATCCCCTATACTTGTGGGTTATCAAGACCTTTTTCTGGCGCCGTTGCCGGGGAGTCATACATGGGGTGAATATTCTTGTGTGTGCTTGTTTGCTTTATCACTAAGTAGTTTTTATTTTGTGCTCTTGTTTTCTATCTTTAGTTATGGGTAGGAAACGCAAAATACCAAAAAAATTAGTTGTACCTACTACACCAATGGTTGAAAAACCACTCAAAATCTATCACACTCCTGAAGCTTTTTACTTGGATCATCTTCGATCCCTATGTGCTCGTGCTGAAACCCCAACTAGCTTAGTTGAGGGCAAATCTTTAGATGAGCATGCTTGTTATGTGTGACACCGCATATCTCAAAAAGGGAAACTTTTACTGGATCAAATTCATCGTTTGCAATGCTATGCTTGGAATTTATGTGAAATATATGATTTTACTTGTTGTTCTGAAAACCCTAAGAAACACCTTCCCTACCAATGTGAGTTTAGCGATAATGGAATCGTATCTTCATATGCTAAGGGTGTTTATCATTACTATGATGTTCAAAAAATTCAAGAATTTGTTGCTTTTAAGGGTGCTTATGAAATTGCTTCTTTGATTGAAAAGTATGATGCTACTCTTTACAAATCTGAAAATTTTGCCATACTTAAATATTGTTATGATAATTATGCTTCTAATGCCTATGTTAAACCATATATTGAGGACTCCTCCGCTGTCCAAGAAGAGACTAATATTTTGCAGGAGTCTATGGAAGAAGAAATTGATGAAACTGTGAGCTCATTGGATGAAAAAGATGATGAGGAGAGCGAAGAACAAAAGGAGGAAGAGCGGATTAGCTACCCGTGCCCACCTTCTAATGAGAGTAACTCTTCAACTCATACATTGTTTAATTTCCCTTCGTGCTTACCGAAGGATGATTGCTATGATGATTGTTATGATCCCGTTGATTCTTTTGAAATATCCCTTTTTGATGATGCTTGCTATGCTTGTGGCCAAGATGCCAATATGAATTATGCTTATGGAGATGAACTTGCTATAGTTCCTTATGTTAAACATGAAATTGTTGCTATTTCACCCACGCATGATAGTCCTATTATCTTTTTGAATTCTCCCGAGTACACTATATCGGAGAAGTTTGCCCTTATTAAGGATTATATTGATGGGTTGCGTTTTACTACTACACATGATGATTTTGATAGATATAATATGCATGTGCTTGCCTCTCCTACTTGCAATTATTATGAGAGAGCAACTACATCTCCGCCTCTTTATGTTTCCAACACGATTTTTTTTGCAAGAAACTGTTTATACTATGCATTGGCCTTTACTTTGTGTGCATGAATTGTTCTTTTATGACATGCCGATGCATAGGAAGAGAGTTAGACTTCGTTATTGCTTGATATATATTGTTTTTTTCTCACTACTAAATGCCAAATCATTGCTAATTAAAATTGGCTTTGATATACCTTGGGATCCGGGTGGATCCATTACTTGAGCACTATATGCCTAGCTTAATGGCTTTAATGAAAGCGCTGCTAGGGAGACAACCCGGAAGTTTTAGAGAGTCATTTATTTCTGTTGAGTGCTTTCATATAGTTTAAAAACATAAAAAATAAAGAGGGGAACCCAAAACTTTTCCAAAAAGGAAAGTGAAAGTGAGAGAGACAAGCATCGTTGAAGTGGGAGCTAGCCTTGAACTTTGTTCATGCTTACGGAAACTTTGTGAATCTTGATTACAGAAACTTTTCAACAAAAATAATTATCCCCTTGTACAATTCCATTGTATTATAAAAATAATGTGCCAAGGTTTGCCTTTAGGATGTTTACAATGCTTGTTGGTTTGTACGGTGCAGGACAGAAACTTTGGATGTAGTGCGCGATTTTTTTTACTAGAACGTCAAACTGTTCTGAAACTTTTTGCACTGTCTTTCTATACAAATTGTTTATTTTTCCTAATTTTTGCAGAATTTTTCAAGTACCAGAAGTATGGTGAATGTTCAGATTATTACAGACTGTTCTGTTTTAGACATATTCTGTTTTTGATGCATAGTTTGCTTGTTTTGATGAAACTATCAATTTCTATCAGTGGATTAAGCCATGGAAAAGTTATATTACAGTAGATATAATGCAAAAACAAAATATGAATTGGTTTACAGCAGTACTTAGAGTAGTGATTTGCTTTATTATACTAACGGATCTTACCGAGTTTTCTGTTGAAGTTTTGTGTGGATGAAGTGTTCGATGATCGAGAAGGTCTCGATATGAGGAAAAGGAGGAGAGGCAAGAGCTCAAGCTTGGGGATGCCAAAGGCACCCCAAGTAAATATTCAAGGAGACTCAAGCGTCTAAGCTTGGGGATGCCCCAGAAGGCATCCTATCTTTCTTCAACAAGTATCGGTATGTTTTCGGATTCATTTCGTTCATGCGATATGTGCAATCTTGGAGCGTCTTTTGCATTTAGTTTTCTCTTTTTCTTTTATGCACCATGCGGTATGAGGTAGTCCTTGGTTTATTTATGGAATGCTCATTTCACTTCACTTATATCTTTTGAGTATGGCTTTATAGAATGCTTCATGTGCTTCACTTATATCATTTGAAGTTTGGATTGCCTGTTTCTCTTCACATAGAAAACCGCCATTTGTAGAATGCTCTTTTGTTTCACTTATACTTGTTAGAGCATGGGCATATCTTTTGTAGAAAGAACTAAACTCTCTTGCTTCACTTATATCTATTTAGAGAGATGACAGGAACTGGTCATTCACATGGTTAGTCATAAAATCCTACATAAGACTTGTAGATCACTGAATATGATATGTTTGATTCCTTGCAATAGTTTTGCGATATAAAGATGGTGATATTAGAGTCATGCTAGTGGGTAGTTGTGGATTAGTAGAAATACTTGTGTTGAGGTTTGTGATTCCCGTAGCAAGCACGTATGGTGAACCGTTATGTAAGAAAGTCGGAGCATGATTTATTTATTGATTGTCTTCCTTATGAGTGGCGGTCGGGAACGAGCGATGGTCTTTTCCTACCAATCTATCCCCCTAGGGGCATGCGTAGTAGTACTTTGCTTCGAGGGCTAATAAACTTTTGCAATAAGTATATGAGTTCTTTATGACTAATGTGAGTCCATGGATTATACGCACTCTCACCCTTCCATCATTGCTAGCCTCTTCGGTACCGTGCATTGCCCTTTCTCACCTCGAGAGTTGGTGTAAACTTCGTCGGTGCATCCAAACCCCGTGATACGATACGCTCTATCAACATAAGCCTCATTATATCTTCCTCAAAACATCCACCATACCTACCTATCACGGCATTTCCATAGCCATTCCGAGATATATTGCCATGCAACTTCCATCATCATCATATACATGACTTGAGCATTTATTGTCATATTGCTTTGCATGACCTTAAGATAGCTAGCATGATGTTTTCATGGCTTGTCCGTTTTTTGATGTCATTGCTACGCTAGATCATTGCACATCCCGGTATACCGCGGCATTCATATAGAGTCATATCTTTGTTCTAGTATCGAGTTGTAATATTGAGTTGTAAGTAAATAAAAGTGTGATGATCATCATTATTAGAGCATTGCCCCAAAAAGAAAAAAGAAAAAAGAAAAAAGAAGAGAGGCCAAAGAAGCCTAAATAAAAAAATGGGGCCAAAGAAGCCCGCAAAAAAAGAGAAAAAGGGGCAATGTTACTATCCTTTTACCACACTTGTGCTTCAAAGTAGCACCATGTTCTTCATATAGAGAGTCTCTTGAGTTATCACTTTCATATACTAGTGGGAATTTTCATTATAGAACTTGGCTTGCATATTCCAACGATGGGCTTCCTCAAATGCCCTGGGTCTTCATGAGCAAGCAAGTTGGATGCACACCCACTTAGTTTCAGTTTGAGCTTTCATATACTTATAGCTCAAGTTGGATGTGAGACTTTCTCATTTTTGTCTTCTCCACACAGCCTCCACCATCATATTCTATTCCACCCATAGTGCTATATCCATGGCTTGTGTTCATGTATTGCGTGAGGGTTGAAAAGGCTGAAGTGTGTTAAAAAGTATGAACCAATTGCTCGGCTTGTCATCGGGGTTGTACAAGATTTGAATATTTTGTGTGGTGAAGATGGAGCATAGCCAGACTATATGATTTTGTAGGGATAGCTTTCTTTGGCGATGTTATTTTGAAAAGACATGATTGCTTTATTAGTATGCTTGAAGTATTATTGTCTTAATGTCAAATGATAGACTATTGCTTTGAATCACTCGTGTCTTAATATTCATGCCATGATTAGATTATGTGATCAAGATTATGCTAGGTAGCATTCCACATCAAAAATTATCTTTTTTATCATTTACCTACTCGAGGACGAGCAGGAATTAGGCTTGGGGATGCTGATACGTCTCCGTCGTATCTATAATTTTTGATTGTTCCATGCCAATATTCTACAACTTTCATATACTTTTGGCAACTTTTTATATTATTTTTGGGACTAACCTATTGATCCAGTGCCCAGTGCCAGTTCGTGTTTGTTGCATGTTTTATGTTTCACAGAAAACCCATATTAAACGGGAGTCCAAACGGGATAAAAACTGACGGAGATTTTTTTTGGAATATCTGTGATTTTTGGGAAGAAGAATCAACGCGACACGATGCCCGAGCGGGCCACGAGGCAGGGGGCGCGCCCCAGGGGGTCAGGCGCACCCTGGACCCTCGTGGCCATCCCGTAAGGCGGTTGGAGCCCTTCTTTCGCCACAAGAAAGCTAATTTCCGGATAGAGATCGTGTCAAAATTCAGCCCAATCGGAGTTACGGATCTCTGGTTATAAAAGAAACGGTGAAAGGGCAGAATCCAGAACGCAGAAACAGAGAGAGACAGAGAGACAGATCCAAACTCGGAGGGGCTCTCGCCCCTCCCACGCCCTGGAGACCATGGACCAGAGGGGAAACCCTTCTCCCACCTAGGGAGAAGGTCAAGGAAGAAGAAGAAGGAGGGGGGCTCTCTCCCCCTCGCTTCCGGTGGCACCGGAACGCCGCCGGGGCCATCATCATCACGACGATCTACACCAACACCTCCATCATCTTCACCAACATATCGATCACCTTCCCCCCTCTATCTACAGCGGTCCCCTCTCCCGCAACCCGCTGTACCCTCTACTTGGACATAGTGCTTTATGCTTCATATTATTATCCAATGATGTGTTGCCATCCTATGATGTCTGAGTAGATTTTCGTTGTCCTATCGGTGGTTGATGAATTGCTATGATTGATTTAATTTGCTTGTGGTCATGTTGTTGTCCTTTGGTGCCCACCAAATGAGCGCGCACATGGACCACACCATAGGGTTAGTTGTATGTTGATAGGACTATGTATTGGAGGGCAAGAGTGACAGAAGCTTCTACCTAGCATAGAAATTGATGCATACGGGATTGAAGGGGGACCAATATAACTTAATGCTATGGTTGGCTTTTACCTTAAAGAACGTTAGTGGTTGTGGATGCTTGCTAATAGTTCCAATCATAAGTGCATAGAATTCCAAGTTAGGGATGACATGCTAGCAGTGGCCTCTCCCACATAAAACTTGCTATCGATCTAGTAAAGTAGTCAATTGCTTAGGGACAATTTCGCAACTCCTACCACCACTTTTCCACAGTTGCTATATTTACTTTATTGTGTCTTTATCTAAACAGCCCCTAGTTTTTATTTACGTGCTCTTTATATTCTTGCAAACCTATCCAAAAACACCTACAAAGTACTTCTAGTTTCATACTTGTTCTAGGTAAAGCGAACGTCAAGTGTGCGTAGAGTTGTACCGGTGGTCGATAGAACTTGAGGGAATATTTGTTCTATCTTTAGCTCCTCGTTGGGTTCAACACTCTTACTTATCGAAAGAGGCTACAATTGATCCCCTATACTTGTGGGTTATCAAGACCCTCTTGGAGAAGCAAGGATTCGGAAAGGAAGGACAAATCATCAAAGAGCTACACAAAAAGAAGACATCAAGCTCATGTTGGTGAATGGGTATCCGGCTCCGACTCCGACCATCACTCCGAAAGAAGTTATCACTCCGACTCCGAATATACTCAAGATGAAGGTGTTGCCGGTCTAGCACTTGTGTCAACCAAGTCCTACGACATATTTGACTCACCAAATGAAGGAATTGGAAGATGATTCATGGCTAAAGGTCCAAAGGTAACATACTCCGAGTATGTTGATTTTAATAGTGATGAAGATGATTTGCTAGGAGATGATGATTTACTTGTTGACAACTCTAGTTATGAAAACTATGGTGATCTTGCTATTAATCATGATAAAACGAATGACGATGATAAGAAGGAGATTGAGCGTCTGACTAATGAACTAAACACTCTTAAGTTAGCTCATGAAACTACCTTGGAAGATCATCGAGAACTTTTAAAGACTCATGAGAAGCTACGCTTTGAAAAGCTCAACCTTGAGCAAGAGCATGAGTTCTTAAAAGCAATCAATGATGATCTTCGCAAGAAAAGTTCTTCTTACATTGCCAAGCGTTTACTCTTGTCTACTTACATGCCACAAGTTAAATCTAGCAACAAGAACAAGAAAGATTCTTCCTCTAGTAGTGACAACAATCATGCTAAATCCAATGTTGTTGCTTCTAGTAGTTCTCTTGATTCCACTAATGATTCTCCTAGCCAAGTTACACTTGAGCAAGAAAATAGCTTATTGAAGGGAATTATAGAGAAAGGTGTTTACAAGAGTCTTGCCGGAAGTTAGCAATTTGAGGAAATTGTACGCAAGCAAGGAAGACACCGGAAGAATCAAGGTGTTGGTTTTGAACGAAAGTTCAATGCCAATGGAGTTGAGTGGGAAGAAGATCAATACCCCAAGACGAAGTTTGTTCCTCAACAAGAGAAGTATGATCCTACTTCTTTCCAAGGAACACAAGCTCAAGATGATATTCCACCACAAGACCACAAGCTAAAGGGCAAGGACAAGCTTCAAGAGGAGATTCATGCATTCGAAGAAGCACCTAAGGCGTTAGTCAAGTGGGTTCCCAAGACTACATCAGGTTCCACTTCATCAAGTACGACTACAACTCCAAGGATTCCCATCAAGATGGTGTGGATCCCGAAGAAGAAGAACTAGAGAGTTCTTGAGGGTGACTCAGCCAACATACTTCACTCTTATCATTTTGGCAAGGACAAGTGCAAACAACTTCCATATCTTGCACTAGTTCAAGGAGTCACAAACCCTCTTGTTGGTAAGACAAGGGACAAGGTAACCTAATGCATTCATGGACATCATCTCATGTGAATATCACTCTATGTCTATGGATATCCTTGTTTGTTCCTTGTGGGACTAACCCGTGTAGGTATTGAAAGTGCAACTCACTCCAAAGGATTGCTCCGAATGATCTACATCAACATTGAGCATCTACATTGTAACACCCCGCATGTAACTTGCCATATTTGTAACTCCGACTCTTGCCATTTTCGGCTATGTGATATGTTTTTTCCCTCCGTTGTCGGGTTTTGTCTTTCGTTTTGTATTTTGTCATGTCATGCATTTTCATATCATGTCATCATGTGCATTGCATTCGCATACGTGTTCGTCTCATGCATCCGAGCATTTTCCCCGTTGTCCGTTTTCCAATCCGGCGCTCCTATCTCCTCCGATGCACCCCTCTAGTTTTCTTTCGTGTGCGTGTGTCAAACTTTCTCGGAATGGACCGAGGCTTGTCAAGTGGTCTTATTATACCACCCGGAGACTACCGGTCAAGTTTCGTTCCATTCGGAGGTCGTTTGGTACTCCAACGGTTAACCGGGCCTCCGCAAGTCCATTTGAGTGTCCAGCAAAAACCCCCTCCAAAACCAGCCCAAAGCCCACCAAACTCTCTTCCATGCTCTAGGTCGTTCGATCACGATCGTGTGGGCGAAAACCGCACCTCATTTGGAGTCTCCTAGCTCCCTCTACCTATTTATAAGTGGGCATCCCGAAAACGGAATCGCAGTCTAACCCTAGCAAAAACCCCTCGCGCCGCCGGACACCGTCCGCCCGCGCCGGCGGACGAATCGCGC
>NC_057802.1:141459895-141463058 GCF_018294505.1 Triticum aestivum
CCGGCCGGTACCGCCATCGCCGTGCCCCGCCGCCCGAGGCCCGCCGCCTCCGGCCTCCTTCTCCTCCTCCGGCATCCCTCGCCGCCGCCCTTCTTCCTCCCGCCGGCGACTGCCATCGGCCGGAGCCTCGAGCTCGAGGATCGCTCGATCCAGATCCAGTACGTACGGTAGCCCGTTGACTTCCCTCGCTCCGATTTTTTTTCTAAGTCTGAGAATTCTATCCGCAAGTACTCCTGTTCCCGATGCGATAACTTTGTGCATGTAGCTCCGATGCGCGCGTATAATATGTCAAATTGTTCGTCTCGTGATGCTCTTCATTTTGTTCAATTGCACCATTTTCATTAGAGGTCATCTTGATGCCCAAATCGTCGTTGGAAGAGAGCTAGTTGCTGTTAACCTCTGGTTCTTATCAGAACTTGGAGATTTGTCATTTTTTGTATCATTTAATCTGTACATCTTTTGAGCATGAGCTCTACATGTGTTTTGAAGTATGCCATGCCATCTTTCCAGTGGTATAGTCCATGTATTTTTGTGATCTTTGTGGTGACTAGCACAAGCATGCAAAGTAGGTCCCATAATATTTCTGATTTCAGGGACTTGGTGTTTTCTCTAAGTCCTTGTCTGCTGTAATTTTGTTGTCATGTAAACTTGATGCTACAGAGAGATCCATGCATATTTTGGAGATGTTCAGTAAGGATGTTTTGTAGCTATAGTTGTAGTTGATCCAATACTGCAATTGTTTGCAACTTTAGAGTAACATAGCATGACTCAATCTTGCTCTACTTTTGCAATAAAATATTTCTGGCAGATTCTTAACATGATATGCATTTTTGCCAAGTTTATTGTAGTTGATCCATACATGCTATGCAATTGTTCTTGGCATGGATAGCTTCACAAACATGCCATCTTGCTGTAGGTATTCTTGGTTTGTCATGCATTGCTCTGTAGTGAGTGCATCAAGCTCACAAAGAGGCCTACATATTAATATTTCTGCCATGCTCTGTTTTCTGCCAAGTCTGAAACCTGATAACGAAACTTGCTATGTTTACATGCTTGCCATCATATCTTCTGGTCCTTTTTGGCTTATGGTCAGTAAGGGCCTTTTGTCATGTGCATTTAGTAGAACACTACAATGCTTTGTTTTGCTATGTTAAGTTTCTGTAGCATGTCGATTTCGTGCTCTGAACATTGCTACCTGATGCTGATTTCTGCCATGTCCAGTTTTTCACCAAGTCTGTGAACCTGTAATCTTTTGCACTTTGGCCATGCTTGTTTGAGTTTGATATGTTGTGAACTAGCCGTAGCTCAGTGTTCATCTTTTGTCAAGCATCTCCTGTAGATTATTTCCATGTGCTTTGTTGCTATGTTGGGGTGCTGTAGCATTGCTACTTGTTGTATTTTAAGTGCTATCTTGCTGTTTATCGCAGATTAGTGTCATTCTTGTTTTGCTTGCCATTTGCAAACCGTGCATCCGATTCCGGTGATCTTTATATCGATTTCGACCGAAATCATCTCGTCTTTCCAGTGGCATGCTTGGTTTGCCAAGTTACTGCCATGTTCATCATTTTCCTTCCGGAGCACGCATATGCACCGCATGTCATATCTTGCATATCATGCATGTTTTGCATCATGATGTTTGCGCATTTCTCGTTGTTGATTGTGGTTCCGTTTGTTTGTGCTCTTGTCTTGGGTAGAGCCGGGAGACGAGTTCGTGAATGAGGAACCTGTCGAGTACGCTTACGAGGATCAAGCTTTCGACAACTCTGAGAACCTTGCAGGCAAGATGACCACCCCTCGAGATCACTTCTATCTTTGCTATGCTAGTTGTTCGCTCTATTGCCATGCTCGCTACCTATCACTTGCTATATCATGTCTCCTATTTCAGCCATGTCAGCCCTAACCATCCTTTCCTAGCAAACCGTTGTTTGGCTATGTTACCGCTTTTGCTCAGCCCCTCTTATACCGTTGCTAGTTGCAGGTGAAGTTGAAGTTTGTTCCATGTCGGAACATGGATATGTTGGGATATCACAATATCTCTTATTTAATTAATGCATCTATATATTTTGGTAAAGGGTGGAAGGCTCGGCCTTATGCCTGGTGTTTTGTTCCACTCTTACCGCCCTAGTTACTGTTATACCGGGATTATGTTCCTTGAGTTTGCGTTCCTTACACGGTCGGGTGATTTATGGGACCCCCTTGACAGTTCGCCTTGAATAAAACTCCTCCAGCAAGGCCCAACTTTGGTTTTACTATTTGCCGCCTAAGCCTCTTCCCCCGGGTTTTCGCGAGCCCGAGGGTCATCTTATTTTAACCCCCCCGGGCCAGTGCTCCTTCGAGTGTTGGTCCGAACCGAGCAGCCTGCGGGGCCACCTCGGGGAAACTCGAGGTCTGGTTTTACTCGTAGCTTGACTTATCTGGTGTGCCCTGAGAACGAGATATGTGCAGCTCCTATTGGGATTTGTCGGCACATTCGGGCGGCTTTGCTGGTCTTGTTTTACCATTGTCGAGATGCTCTTGAGATCCGCCAGGTCCGACCCTAATTTCTTGCCAACAGCCTGCATATATTTCCGGGTTATTAACAGTCATTCTATAAAGTCCCAAGCGCTTTCCAAGCAAAGACACTTGGCACTTGGGGGCTAATGCATATTGAACGTATCTATCTATGTACGGCCGGCTCAGTTCAGTAAGCCGGAATTTAAAGTCTACAACATATTCAAGTATAAGTCCTAGACTTGGGGGCTAGAATGACAAGGATCACTATGCAGAAATAAGAAAACAGCAGAAGGTTACCTCAGATTTCTGTTGGATCTGGTTGACCATGGCGATCTCGGCGTCTCGGCTCTTGTGAACCTGGCTGATATAGCCTGAGACAAGCTCTTCAATGCTTAAATCGGTGTAGCTGGAGAGATCCAGATTCACCCGATGGGGTTGCAGCAACTCCCCCTTCGCGGAGCATTTGGCCAGTGCGGTCGGCCTCCCCGGCTCAACATACTCCGTCCGGGTAATTACCACGTCCGGGTCGTTAGCTGGTGGGGCTGAGCCGGACGCCTCCGGGTTAGCTGATGCTTCGGTTGTTCTCTTGGTGCTCGGGGCAGGGGCTTCAGGCGCCGTGTCCATGGGAATGGTGGCTTCGGGGGCGGAGGCGGCTGGCGGCTCTTGAGCC
>NC_057802.1:141463643-141475418 GCF_018294505.1 Triticum aestivum
CAACATATACAGCAAGAATTTAAAAGGTTTAAGGGTTACCTCTGACTCGGAGCTATCGCTTAACTGCATTAGCTCCGAAGCAGTGGGTCTGCTGCCCTTCTTGCGAGGGGCGGCTTTCTTGGCGGCCTTTTTCGCCTTCCTGGCCTTCTTGGCCGCCTCATGGTCATACTTGACCCGCCAGAATTTATCATCAGCCTGAGAAATACAGTAATGGATTCCTAAAATGGTTCAAAGCAAGGTGACATACCAAAGAAGTTGAAAGGTTAAAGTCAGCGGCTTACCGCTGGGGCTGGATTGGTCTTGCAGAACGGGGCTAGCCCGGTTCTTCCACAGTCTGCCAGGCTCTCGTTTAACAGAGCCTTGGTCTCTTCTTCAGCAACGTCTTCTGGAAGATCATTGCGACTGTGCCTCTGCGGGTCATCCTTTCGCCCAGTGTACTCACACATTAAGCCGGGGCGGCGGCTCAATGGGATCACCCGCCATGAGATCCAGACCCGGACTAGATCAATTCCGTTCAGACCGTTGCCTAGCAGGGCCTTGATCTTGTTGATCGTTGGAAGCAGGGGCTGGCGTTCCGCGGCAGTCAGTTTGTCGGAGAGAGGATGAGTCGGCTCCAGGCGCGTTGGGCGAAAACCGGGTAGCGGGTTCTCGTCAGCCGGGGATGTATCTTGGCAGTAGAACCAAGTCAGGTTCCAGTCCTTAGGGTGGCTCGGCGGTTCTGCGTAAGGGAACAGACAGTCCCTACGTCGCTGGATGGAGATGCCGCCTAACTCTAGACTTGGCCCGTTGGCACACTCATTCTGGCGGTTTAAATAAAACAGCTCTCTGAAGAGCAGCAGACTCGGCTCTTCTCCAAGATATACTTCACAAAAGACTTGGAAGTTGCAGATGTTGGATATGGAATTGGGTCCTATATCCTGAGGTCGAAGGTCAAAGAAGTTGAGCACATCCCGGAAGAATTTTGAGCCGGGCGGTGCGAAGCCCCGGCTCATATGGTCCGCAAAGATCACTACCTCCCCGTCCCTCGGCTGTGGTCTTTCTTCTGACGGATCAGGGGCACGGTCGGAAATCACTTCCTTCCTGGGCAGATATCCGGACTTAACAAAGTTGGCCAGGGTTTCATCAGTGACGTTGGATCTCATCCAGTTGCAAGTGATGGGAGCCTTGGGAGGCATGGTGACGGTTGGTGGTTCTATGATAAAGAGAAAGGTGTCCGGGTTAATTATAAGCCGGAGTTTATCATTCAAACTACAATGACGGCTTATGAAGGGGACTAATGATATATATTGATACGATGGGTTATCTAAGCCGCCGGGGCTTTCAGGATAAGTTGATCATCTACGGTTTACTACAGTTAAGCCGGAAGAGTCTACAGAGCATGGTTCTCTTTAAACCGGAAAGTTTTTCGGCGCGTGTATTCTTTAAGTCGGAAGTATAAGCCGCCAAGGTTCAAGAGCTGCAGTTTTTACTAAGTGTGGTAAAACAGATTTCACATATTGCAGTAACTTTTTTTGGATCAAAATGGTCGGGTGAAATGGAAATTTTCTAGACCTAAAAACAGAGGCAGGAGAAGTTCTTGAGGTGGAACATAGTTCTTATGCAGTAAAAAGAAGGTTCTTTGCAGAAGAAACGGATTTCAAACATCTACCGCACTGACTCTAGGTGAGGTTACAAATCAACTAAGTGTGGTGACTATAAGAAGTACGGAGGTTTGCGGCAATGGGGAAGAATGCGAAGAACACAAGACGAACCCTACAAGTAGATCTATCTGGCAGAGCGAAGAAGACTTACCGGAGTTGGAAAGAGCGGAGGTCGCTGCCGTGAGTCTGGTCCGAATCAGGGTGATGCAGCGGCCGGGTTGATGAAGACCAGGGGCGCGACGGCGGCGGCAGTGGCGGAGCTCGGGCAGAGAAGCGGCAGCGCGAGGAGGAAGAAGGAGAGTGTGAGAAGAAAGTGCTGGGCCGGCCTATTTATAAGGCCGAGTCATAAGTGGGCGCGGGATTCAAGGAGGTCACGGCGTGGTTATCTCCCCCTCACGGCGCCTCGATTCTCGGAAGGACAGTAAAAGCAAAGATCCGTTGCGGATCTGGCGGAGTAAAAAACGGACTTAATGGAGGATGACGTCACGGTGGATTATCCGGAGTCCAGAGGATGACGTCACTCCGGGTTATGACCTTCACATGAATGGTAAGCCGGAGATTTTTCTGTCTGCAGAGCTGAAGATTGACGCGAGCCGGCTCAAGTCAATCTGGGGCCTAATGTTGAGGATATAGACCTGGGAGTCACCCGCCAGGAGGGCCGGGTTACACTAAGGGTCATTGCTAGAAGCCCAGAGCTAAGTTTCAAGATAATGGGCCAGAGATGGGCTGAGACCCGGCGATGGCTTAAAGCTCGTAGTACAATCTTTATTGTTATAATAGAACTTGTAGTGTAAGGCAAGTATTGTTTAGAGTCCGAGCCGGACACTTTTATGAGCCGGCTGGGACTCTAAGGGCTGCTGGGCATCGGCCTCCCTATATAAAGGGACGACCCGGCAGCGGTTTAAGGGCGACAACAATCAGATCGAGAGCCGGGCATAGCTGTTTAGCTCCCTGGCGATCGTAACCCTAATCAATAACACCTCAACTGGACATAGGCTTTTACCTTCACCGTAAGGGGCCGAACCAGTATAAACCCTCGTGTTTCTTGTCCCGCATAACCCCTTCAAGCTTCCTAGTTGCGATGGCTCCACGACTAAGTCCTAGCTCAAGGACATCTGCCGTGACAATTTCACGACAGTTGGCGCCCACCGTGGGGCCAGCGCACGGTGGATTTGAGTTCTTGAAGGGCAGCTTCGAAGGGCTCAAGGGATACGCTGTGGGCCGGATGACCAAGAGTCGTCGCGGCAAGCTCTACATCGACGATGCGGACTGGGGCCCCGACGCCGGCTCAGTGGAGTACGGGTACCGGGTCCCCTTCGGTGGAATTCATGTCTTCATCGGCAAGATTGGAGAATCGGGCCCCGAGCCGGATCTCCGCGCCGACCTCATCGAAACGGCTCAGCGCGCGCGACCCGCCCGGGCCCGGCCTGCCTTAAAGCGCGCTTTTGTAGGATGCATCCATGGAGGGCCCTCGGATCTATCTGGGACTGGGGATGAGGCGGCGGCCGGCTCTGACGGCGAGTCGGCCACTGATGAGTCAAACTCGTTGTACCAACTTCAAGTTCGCAGGCTCATGAGTTATTCCGATGGCAACAGTATTCCGGACCTCTTTGAGCCGCCAAGTCAGGTTGGAGTTTTTATGGCTGGTGCACAGCCTGTTCAGAACCCCGCTGCTGGATCGGGAAACCCGGTGCCTTCTCCGGCTCAGGTGCTGATGGATCTCACGGACAAGATGATGGCCCTGTTAACCGCCACGGTTGACCCGGCGGATCAAGCCCAGCATGATGCGGAGGTGGCACAGTTGAAACTGGATTTGATAAAAGCTAAAGAGGATCTTGCAGCAGAAGGAATCAGGCTGGCTGCGGAATGGGCGGCTCTCGATGCCGAGACTCAGCTGATTCAGGCGCAGTCCTTCCAACTCACGATGGATCAGAACGCGGCCAATGAGGTCATGAGAAGGAGGCATCAAAAGGCTCAATCTCGACTCCCGCCGGTCTACGATCCGCGCAACCTCTTCAACACGCCAGGTGCAGGGTCCAGTCACCCGCCGGGGGTCGTAACACCCGGGTCTGGACCCCTTGTTCAACCACGAGTGATGGGGCCTCCCCAGGGGCCCCCCGCCCCGCCTCAGTATGTATCAATACCCCCGGGCCATTATAATAACCCGCTGGAGAACATGATCGCCGCAGCGGCACGGCTGGCGGCTCTGCCCGTTGATGGCGACTCTCCGACGGCTATTGAGACTCGCCGGGTCAGAGAACTCCTCCAGACAGCACTGGCGCAGCAAGAGGCGTACTCCTACAGCCGGGATAGGATCCATTCAACCCCTCGTCCAGGGCAGAGCCCGAGTTACAGCCGGCACATGGTCTCGGCGACCGGCTCAAGTAATGTCCGACGCCATGACCCGCCCCCTGGTCATGGCCCGGCTCATAATGGAGCCTTCTACGTAGCAGACCAAGCGCGCCAGGAGGCGGAGCAGGCGCCTCAAGTGACGGCTTACCAGACCCCCCCGGCTTATCCAGCGATGTCCGTTGATGCTGGTATCCCTACTAGAACCGGGGGTGTCCCGTGTTTGGTGCCAGCTATCCGTAATGAACGTCTGCCCAAGGACTTCAAGGGACCTAGGAAGGTGCCTAACTATACGGCTGACTTACAACCCGCGGCTTGGATTGAGAGTTATGAGATGGCTATGGAGCTGCTGGAGGTCAGTGAGGCGGCTATGGCCAAGTATTTCACCATGATGTTAGATGGGACTGCCCGCACGTGGTTGAAAGGGCTACCACCGAATTCCATTGGGTCTTGGGCTGAGCTGAAAGCCCGGTTTATCCAGAACTTCAAAGATACCTGTAGGCAGTCTATGTCAATTGTGGATCTGACCAACTGTAAGCAGCAGGAGGGTGAATCCACGACCCATTGGGTTCGCCGGGTCAAGGAGATCATACATTCGTCGGATAAGATGGATGCTGGCTCCGCAGTCTTAATGTTGGAACAAAATTGTCGCTTTGTGCCCCTAAAGATGAAACTCGGACGGCTTAAGCGTGACTGTACTGATATGGGAACACTGATGGCGGCTCTTGTTAAGTACGCCGATTCTGACGGTACCAAGGATCCCCCTTCAGACGATGAAAAGGCAGGGAAGGGAAAGAAGAACGGCAATGGCAAAAGTCCTCAATTTAACCCGGGAAATCAAGGAGGAGGCAAGCGCAAGGCCGATGGCAGCCTGGAGTTCGTAGCCAACACCCAGGGCAACAACCAGCGACGCAAAGGGAGGCCCCCTCCCCGAGGCGGCGGGTCAGGACCTTCTCTGGAGCAGCTGTTGAATGAACCTTGTCCGAGACACGGCTCTAGAGAGAAGCCGGCGACGCATCTATGGAAGGATTGTGCTATCATGAAGGCCTTTAAAAACTACAATGGTCCGGGTGGCGGCTCAGGCTCCGGCGGCTTTCATGGCCCGGGCGGCGGGTCAAATTCCGGTCCTCAGAACGGTCAAGGGGGCTTTAATCAACAGTCTGGTCAGGGTCATCAACAGCAACAGGGGGGCTATCAGACCAACCCAAAGCAGCTTAGCGGTGGACAGTATCACGTGTTCACCACTAGTTTGTGCAAACGAGACGAAAAGCTTCACAAGAGGGCTGTTAATGCTGTCGAGCCGGCAGTTCCATGCTACTTACGGTGGTCGGAGTAGCCCATAGTGTGGAGTAGGGAGGATCACCCTCCCCGGGTGGATAACCTGGGCCACCTGGCCTTAGTGGTGGCTCCTCAAGTGGGAGGCTATAAGTTCACAAAGGTACTCATGGATGGAGGCAGCAGCATCAACATCCTCTATTATGAGACTTTCCGTCGTATGGGGCTAGTTGATAAGAACCTCAGCCAGTCAAATACTATCTTCCATGGTGTGGTACCCGGTAAATCGGCTTATCCAGTCGGCAAGATCGAACTGGAAGTGGCCTTCGGTGATGAGAACAACTACAGGGTGGAAAAGTTGACCTTTGAGGTGGTCAAGATAAGAAGTCCATACCATGCTATATTCGGACGGCCGGCTTACGCCAAGTTCATGGCACGGCCGTGTTATGTGTACTTACAACTTAAGATGCCGGGTCACAACGGGACCATTACGGTTCACGGCAGCCGAAAAGTGGCTCTGGAGTGTGAGGAAGGTGACGCGGCTTATGCAGAGTCTGTTTGTGCCACGGAAGAGTTGAAATTTTATAAAGACAATGTTGACCCAACAGATATGACCTCTCTGAAAAAGCCAACCACGGAGAATGAACCAGCGATGAAGTTTAAATCAGCTGATGAGACTAAACTTGTTGATTTTGTTCCAGGTGACTCGTCTCAGTAGTTCAGCATCAGTGCAAATCTGGACCCGAAATAGGAAGGCGCGCTCGTCGAGTTCATCCGTGAGAATAGGGACATCTTTGCATGGAAACCTTCTGACATGCCAGGTGTGCCTAGAGAACTCGCTGAGCACACTCTCAATGTTGATCCAAAATTTAAGCCGGCCAGACAGTTCCTTCGACGGTTTAATGAAGAGAGGCGGAAGGCTATTGGTGAAGAAGTGGCCCGGCTTTTGGCAGCCGGGTTCATTGTTGAAGTTTTTCACCCAGAGTGGTTGGCTAACCCGGTGCTTGTACTTAAAAAGAACGGCACCTGGCGGATGTGTGTGGACTACACGGACTTGAACAAGGCGTGTCCGGCTGATCCTTTTGCTCTCCCCCGTATCAATCAAATCATTGATGCTACGGCAGGTTGTGCACGCTTAAGTTTCTTGGATGCTTATTCCGGGTATCATCAGATTAAGATGGCAGTTAAGGACCAGGAGAAGACGGCGTTCATCACTCCCTTTGGAGCCTTCTGCTATGTCTCTATGCCCTTTGGGCTCAAGTGTGCGCAGGCGACTTACCAGCGTTGTGTACAGAATTGTCTCCATAAACAGATCGGGCGCAATGTTCACGCTTACGTGGACGATATTGTGGTTAAGTCCATCAAGGAGGAAACCCAGATAGATGACTTAAGGGAAACCTTCGATAATCTCCGGGTCTACAAGATGATGCTTAACCCGGCCAAATGTGTTTTTGGTGTTCCTGCGGGCAAGCTATTGGGCTTCTTGGTTTCTGACAGAGGAATTGAAGCTAACCCGGAGAAGATCAAAGCTATCACTTCTCTAGCTAAGCCGGCATGTATAAATGATGTTCAGCGTCTGGCAGGTCGCATCGCTGCTTTAAGCCGGTTCATAAGCCGCTTGGGTGAGAAGGCTATGCCTTTATATCAGTTGATGAAGAAAACGGATAACTTTGTGTGGAATGATGCAGCTAATACCGCCTTCGAGGATTTGAAAAAGCAACTGGCAGAGCCCCCTGTCCTTGCTGCTCCGTTTGATAAGGAGCCCTTGCTAATGTATGTAGCGGCAAACGCACGAGCCGTCAGCATGGCTATTGTGGTGGAGCGCAAGGAGGCGGGTAAGGAGCATCCGGTTCAGTGGCCGGGCTCATTGAGTCCAAGCAGCGGTATCCGCATTGGCAGAAGCTCGTGTATGGGGTGTTCATGGCGAGCCGGAAGCTTAAGCATTATTTTCAGGGCCATCCCGTCACTGTGGTCAGTTCCGCCCCTCTCGGTGATATTATCCAGAACAGAGAGGCTACAGGGAGAATTGCTAAGTGGGCTATAGAACTTGGACCTCATGACCTCAAATATGTGCCACGCACTGCTGTTAAGTCTCAGGCCTTGATAGATTTCATCAATGATTGGACAGAATCGCAAGTACCTGAGCAAAAGCCGGATAACACTTATTGGACTATTCACTTTGATGGGTCCAGGCAGCTGGAGGGCTCGGGGGCTGGTGTTGTCTTGGCTTCCCCTAAAGGGGACAAGTTCCATTATGTGCTACGGTTGATGTTTCCTTGCACTAACAATGCGGCTGAATACGAGGCTTTGCTCCACGGTCTTCGGGTGGCTAAGGAGATGAGCTTAAGCCGGGTGAGGTGTTTTGGTGACTCAGACTTGGTGGCTCAACAAGTATCAGGCACCTGGGATTCTAAGGATCCTCTAATGGCCGCTTATCGCCGCGAGGTTGATGCCATTGCCGGGCACTTTCAGGGATATCAAGTGGAGCACATTGACCGCAGGAAGAATGAGGCGGCTGATGCTTTAAGCCGGCTCGGCTCTCAGCGAAAGCCGGTGCCGCCTAACACTTTCCTGGATGTCCTATATAATCCTTCGGTCAAGTTGCCTACAGAAGAAGATTTGGTCGTCCCTGACCCGGAGGCGCAACTGGTGGCAGCTCTTCATGTCATACCAGACTGGACAATGCCATATCTGGCTTATATAACCCGGGGAGAATTGCCTGAAGAGGAAATTCTGGCCAGGCAAATAACCCGGCGGGCTAAGTCGATGATTGTTATCGATGGCGAGTTGTATCATCGTAGTGTTTCAGGGGCATTTCAGCGTTGTATCTCCCCTGAGGAAGGTCAAGAGATCTTGCGCGAGATCCATGAAGGGGATTGTGGCCATCATGCCGGTTCAAAATCTCTTGTGGCCAAGGCTTTCCGTCATGGTTTTTACTGGCTGACGGCTCACGCTGATGCAGAGGACTTGGTCAGTAAATGTGACGGCTGCCAAAGATTCTCACGACGGGCTCATGTGCCGGCTCAGGAGTTGAGGATGATTCCAATCGCCTGGCCCTTTGCGGTCTGGGGGCTTGATATGGTTGGGCCTTTTAAACGGTCCAAGGATAAGAAGACCCACCTCTTGGTGGCAGTGGACAAATTCACGAAGTGGGTGGAAGCTGAGCCAGTTAGCAAGTGTGATGCAGCCACGGCGGTTCAATTTATGAAAAAGGTGATCTTCCGCTTTGGTTTTCCGCACAACATCATAACAGACAATGGCACTAATCTGTCCAAAGGCACTATGGAGGAGTTTTGTCAACGAGAGCATATCCGGCTTGATGTTTCTTCAGTAGCTCATCCCCAGTCTAATGGTCAAGCTGAGAGAGCTAACCAGGAGATTCTGAAGGGCATCAGGCCCCGGCTTTTGGTCCCTTTGCAACGGACGCCGGGTTATTGGGTGGAGGAATTGCCCTCCGTCTTATGGAGCATCAACACTACTCCTAACAGGTCTACAGGCTTCACGCCTTTCTTCATGGTTTATGGAGCAGAAGCGGTTCTCCCCAGCGACATCCGTCATGATTCACCTCGTGTGGCGGCTTATGTTGAGACGGATAATGAACAGGCACGCCAAGATGCTCTGGACTTGTTGGATGAACAACGTAATGTGGCAGCCGCCCGTTTAGCGATTTACCAACAAGACCTGCGCCGTTATCATAGCCGCCGGGTCAAGTCACGGGTCTTTCAGGAAGGCGACCTGGTGCTCCGGCTCATCCAGGATCAAACGGATGCACACAAGTTATCCCCGCCTTGGGAAGGGCCTTTTGTGGTCAGTAAGAACTTGCACAACGGGTCGTATTACCTCATTGATATCCGGGAGCATAAAGACTCGCGTAAATCTGAGGAGGAGACCCGTCGGCCGTGGAATATAGCTCAGCTTCGGCCTTACTACACTTGAGCTACCGGCTCTTGTGGTGTATATATTTATCTCAGCCATGTATATATTATGATAAGCAATAAAGCAGGACCTCTGTCCTTTTTTCTCCTCCAAATATGCGTGTCATGCTAATTTGAAAGGAGGATCCGGCTTATGATCGCATTCAAGTCTAGCCGTAAGCAGTAAGATCACTTGGGGGCTTCCTGTTCAAACATAGGTCGTATTCGAACCAAAGAGAACATAGCTGTCGATACCCAGTTGATTGGCAAAGTGCCGAGCTCATTGGGAGGTTGCCTTTGGTCATATTTGAATCATAGTGTAACCCCTCTGAGAACCGACGTGAATCGTATTCGAATCAGCGTCGTTAAACAATTTTCAGAATCACTTGGGGGCTTCCTGTTCAAACATGGGTCGTATTCGAACCCAAGAGAACATAGCTGTCGGTACCCTCTTGATTGGCATCGCCACACCCATTGGGGGCTATATGATCGTATCCGAATCTTGGCTTAAACCCCTTTCGGGCCGGGTCTCTGGTCGTATTCGAACTGGAAGCCCCTAAGTTCCGATTTATCGTAAAGTCTACTCTGATTATGACAACGTGTGCATGGCCGGGTTTCACTTGCCGGCTTAATTTTGGAGTTATCTTGTTAATTGAACATCCTGGATGTCATCAAGACAAGTCCATTAGAGTTAAGATACCAACCATGCTACCCGGGTCATTTAATCCGGAGGGTGGTAAGCCGTCTTGAGACTTGAGGTTTACCTTTCTATGCAGATGCTTGAAGGTACTTTTTTTAAAAAAGGTTGAGAAGCATGAAGGATAATTATAACCCGGAGGAGCATTAAAAAGAATGACTTCAAGGGATTTCAGCATTCATTACGTGCACGATGGCACGGCAGAGATAAATTGTTGCACCTAGTCTATTACAAAAATCTTTCAAAGTTTCAAGGGTGGAGCGTTGTTTGGTGAGCCGCTAGCCGGTTTATGACGCCTGCTGAGTCGAAGTCCCCGGCTCATCTTCTGCTCCGGCTGATCCCAAGGCTTCGAAGGTCGACGACTTCCAGTTGATGCCACTGAGAGCTTCGAACTGAGCTTCTTCGTCAATTAACCCGGCCGGGTTAATCTCCGGGGCGAAGGTGTGCTGGCGAGCCGGAGGAATCAGATTGATAGCTTCATAGCGAGGGGTTGGAATCCTCTGATTCTCCGTGTTGTATCCCAGCTGATACTTGGTTAAATCGGTGTCATTCCCGATGATGGTGGCCACCGGGCGCACAGCCTTCACACAAGCCGCGAAGTCCTTCTGGTCGAACGCTGAGCCGTCTTCTTTCAGGCTGGGGTAACCCAGGGCGATGTCTGCCGGGTCTAGCTCCGGCAAGAAGGCTTTGGCCCGGCTCAGTGCGGCGATTGCTCCGGATCTCGCGGATGCTCGTCGTAGCTCCTGGATCCGCTGCGGCAGAACTGCGAGCCGGCGCAGGACTTCGGCCAGATGAGTCGGCACTTCATTCGACAGGGCCACCACAGCTAAGGCCCGCTGTGACCCGGTGTAGAGCTGTTCCACCAGGGTGTACACGGCCTTTAACTTGGTGACCACGCTCTGGTTCAAGTTGGCGCTTCTGGAACCTGTTTAACAACATCAGATGACCCGGTGATAAGGATGAGTTAGGAGATGAAAACATTCTAACGTGAATGAAAGCCGGTGAGGCGACTTACCGAAGATGGCAGCTACCATTTGGGACACTTGGCGCTTCAGACCGGAGAGCTCAGCGGTCTTCTGAGTGAGGGCCTTCTCCGCCTGTTCTGCCCGGGTCACCAGTGCAGCTTTCTCCTCAGCCCAGGCCTTCCGCTCAGCGTTGAATTCAGTCTTCAATTTCTCCTGAGCGGCGATGCTGGAGACAAACTTGGCATTTGCCTTCCGGGTCTCCATCTCTTGTGCCTTCAGCCGGCTCTTGAGATCCGCCAGGTCCGACCCTAATTTCTTGCCAACAGCCTGCATATATTTCCGGGTTATTAACAGTCATTCTATAAAGTCCCAAGCGCTTTCCAAGCAAAGACACTTGGCACTTGGGGGCTAATGCATATTGAACGTATCTATCTATGTACGGCCGGCTCAGTTCAGTAAGCCGGAATTTAAAGTCTACAACATATTCAAGTATAAGTCCTAGACTTGGGGGCTAGAATGACAAGGATCACTATGCAGAAATAAGAAAACAGCAGAAGGTTACCTCAGATTTCTGTTGGATCTGGTTGACCATGGCGATCTCGGCGTCTCGGCTCTTGTGAACCTGGCTGATATAGCCTGAGACAAGCTCTTCAATGCTTAAATCGGTGTAGCTGGAGAGATCCAGATTCACCCGATGGGGTTGCAGCAACTCCCCCTTCGCGGAGCATTTGGCCAGTGCGGTCGGCCTCCCCGGCTCAACATACTCCGTCCGGGTAATTACCACGTCCGGGTCGTTAGCTGGTGGGGCTGAGCCGGACGCCTCCGGGTTAGCTGATGCTTCGGTTGTTCTCTTGGTGCTCGGGGCAGGGGCTTCAGGCGCCGTGTCCATGGGAATGGTGGCTTCGGGGGCGGAGGCGGCTGGCGGCTCTTGAGCC
>NC_057802.1:141476003-141478325 GCF_018294505.1 Triticum aestivum
CAACATATACAGCAAGAATTTAAAAGGTTTAAGGGTTACCTCTGACTCGGAGCTATCGCTTAACTGCATTAGCTCCGAAGCAGTGGGTCTGCTGCCCTTCTTGCGAGGGGCGGCTTTCTTGGCGGCCTTTTTCGCCTTCCTGGCCTTCTTGGCCGCCTCATGGTCATACTTGACCCGCCAGAATTTATCATCAGCCTGAGAAATACAGTAATGGATTCCTAAAATGGTTCAAAGCAAGGTGACATACCAAAGAAGTTGAAAGGTTAAAGTCAGCGGCTTACCGCTGGGGCTGGATTGGTCTTGCAGAACGGGGCTAGCCCGGTTCTTCCACAGTCTGCCAGGCTCTCGTTTAACAGAGCCTTGGTCTCTTCTTCAGCAACGTCTTCTGGAAGATCATTGCGACTGTGCCTCTGCGGGTCATCCTTTCGCCCAGTGTACTCACACATTAAGCCGGGGCGGCGGCTCAATGGGATCACCCGCCATGAGATCCAGACCCGGACTAGATCAATTCCGTTCAGACCGTTGCCTAGCAGGGCCTTGATCTTGTTGATCGTTGGAAGCAGGGGCTGGCGTTCCGCGGCAGTCAGTTTGTCGGAGAGAGGATGAGTCGGCTCCAGGCGCGTTGGGCGAAAACCGGGTAGCGGGTTCTCGTCAGCCGGGGATGTATCTTGGCAGTAGAACCAAGTCAGGTTCCAGTCCTTAGGGTGGCTCGGCGGTTCTGCGTAAGGGAACAGACAGTCCCTACGTCGCTGGATGGAGATGCCGCCTAACTCTAGACTTGGCCCGTTGGCACACTCATTCTGGCGGTTTAAATAAAACAGCTCTCTGAAGAGCAGCAGACTCGGCTCTTCTCCAAGATATACTTCACAAAAGACTTGGAAGTTGCAGATGTTGGATATGGAATTGGGTCCTATATCCTGAGGTCGAAGGTCAAAGAAGTTGAGCACATCCCGGAAGAATTTTGAGCCGGGCGGTGCGAAGCCCCGGCTCATATGGTCCGCAAAGATCACTACCTCCCCGTCCCTCGGCTGTGGTCTTTCTTCTGACGGATCAGGGGCACGGTAGGACATCACTTCCTTCCTGGGCAGATATCCGGACTTAACAAAGTTGGCCAGGGTTTCATCAGTGACGTTGGATCTCATCCAGTTGCAAGTGATGGGAGCCTTGGGAGGCATGGTGACGGTTGGTGGTTCTATGATAAAGAGAAAGGTGTCCGGGTTAATTATAAGCCGGAGTTTATCATTCAAACTACAATGACGGCTTATGAAGGGGACTAATGATATATATTGATACGATGGGTTATCTAAGCCGTCGGGGCTTTCAGGATAAGTTGATCATCTACGGTTTACTACAGTTAAGCCGGAAGAGTCTACAGAGCATGGTTCTCTTTAAACCGGAAAGTTTTTCGGCGCGTGTATTCTTTAAGTCGGAAGTATAAGCCGCCAAGGTTCAAGAGCTGCAGTTTTTAGTAAGTGTGGTAAAACAAATTTCACATATTGCAGTAACTTTTTTGGGATCAAAATGGTCGGGTGAAATGGAAATTTTCTAGACCTAAAAACAGAGGCAGGAGAAGTTCTTGAGGTGGAACATAGTTCTTATGCAGTAAAAAGAAGGTTCTTTGCAGAAGAAACGGATTTCAAACATCTACCACACTGACTCTAGGTGAGGTTACAAATCAACTAAGTGTGGTGACTATAAGAAGTACGGAGGTTTGCGGCAATGGGGAAGAATGCGAAGAACACAAGACGAACCCTACAAGTAGATCTATCTGGCAGAGCGAAGAAGACTTACCGGAGTTGGAAAGAGCGGAGGTCGCTGCCGTGAGTCTGGTCCGAATCAGGGTGATGCAGCGGCCGGGTTGATGAAGACCAGGGGCGCGACGGCGGCGGCAGTGGCGGAGCTCGGGCAGAGAAGCGGCAGCGCGAGGAGGAAGAAGGAGAGTGTGAGAAGAAAGTGCTGGGCCGGCCTATTTATAAGGCCGAGTCATAAGTGGGCGCGGGATTCAAGGAGGTCACGGCGTGGTTATCTCCCCCTCACGGCGCCTCGATTCTCGGAAGGACAGTAAAAGCAAAGATCCGTTGCGGATCTGGCGGAGTAAAAAACGGACTTAATGGAGGATGACGTCACGGTGGATTATCCGGAGTCCAGAGGATGACGTCACTCCGGGTTATGACCTTCACATGAATGGTAAGCCGGAGATTTTTCTGTCTGCAGAGCTGAAGATTGACGCGAGCCGGCTCAAGTCAATCTGGGGCCTAATGTTGAGGATATAGACCTGGGAGTCACCCGCCAGGAGGGCCGGGTTACACTAAGGGTCATTGC
>NC_057802.1:141478492-141480790 GCF_018294505.1 Triticum aestivum
GCTCTTGAGATCCGCCAGGTCCGACCCTAATTTCTTGCCAACAGCCTGCATATATTTCCGGGTTATTAACAGTCATTCTATAAAGTCCCAAGCGCTTTCCAAGCAAAGACACTTGGCACTTGGGGGCTAATGCATATTGAACGTATCTATCTATGTACGGCCGGCTCAGTTCAGTAAGCCGGAATTTAAAGTCTACAACATATTCAAGTATAAGTCCTAGACTTGGGGGCTAGAATGACAAGGATCACTATGCAGAAATAAGAAAACAGCAGAAGGTTACCTCAGATTTCTGTTGGATCTGGTTGACCATGGCGATCTCGGCGTCTCGGCTCTTGTGAACCTGGCTGATATAGCCTGAGACAAGCTCTTCAATGCTTAAATCGGTGTAGCTGGAGAGATCCAGATTCACCCGATGGGGTTGCAGCAACTCCCCCTTCGCGGAGCATTTGGCCAGTGCGGTCGGCCTCCCCGGCTCAACATACTCCGTCCGGGTAATTACCACGTCCGGGTCGTTAGCTGGTGGGGCTGAGCCGGACGCCTCCGGGTTAGCTGATGCTTCGGTTGTTCTCTTGGTGCTCGGGGCAGGGGCTTCAGGCGCCGTGTCCATGGGAATGGTGGCTTCGGGGGCGGAGGCGGCTGGCGGCTCTTGAGCCCTCGTCTCCGGCTCAGGCAAGTCTGGCACTCCGGCTGACCTTGTCTTCTTTGCTCTTTTGGTGAGCTTTGCCTGGGCACTGAAAAGGCAGAAGTGTTAGGCATACAAAGGGTAAGTACAGACAGATAATGTAAGGAGATTGTTATTACCCGGGGGCAGTCTTGAAGGCCGGCAGACTTGACTGCATGGAGTCACCCGAAGAGGGGGAGGTCTCCTGGTAATTGGAGTCAGAAGAGTTGAGTGGCTGACGGATGACACCCGCCAACGGATGAAAGGGGTACAGGTGAGAAAAAACCTCAGTGCGGCGTTTCCTCGTTGCGTCGGGTAACCCGGTGGAGAGGTCGGTGTCCTTGCGGGCCCGGGTGTGACGCCGGCTCTCGTGAACCTGCTCTTCAAAAGAAATTGAGGGTCTCGGTGAGCTAATGGATGGGAAAAGCTTACTTTCCGGGTTACCCTTCGGACTTTCAGCTGTGGTAAAGGCTCCGAGCCGGAGGAAAGTGATATTACCTCTTCGACCACCGGGTTACTGGCGCCGGTGTCATCCTGTCAATAAGCACGTGTTGATAAGGCGGACAGCATCAGGCAACATATACAGCAAGAATTTAAAAGGTTTAAGGGTTACCTCTGACTCGGAGCTATCGCTTAACTGCATTAGCTCCGAAGCAGTGGGTCTGCTGCCCTTCTTGCGAGGGGCGGCTTTCTTGGCGGCCTTTTTCGCCTTCCTGGCCTTCTTGGCCGCCTCATGGTCATACTTGACCCGCCAGAATTTATCATCAGCCTGAGAAATACAGTAATGGATTCCTAAAATGGTTCAAAGCAAGGTGACATACCAAAGAAGTTGAAAGGTTAAAGTCAGCGGCTTACCGCTGGGGCTGGATTGGTCTTGCAGAACGGGGCTAGCCCGGTTCTTCCACAGTCTGCCAGGCTCTCGTTTAACAGAGCCTTGGTCTCTTCTTCAGCAACGTCTTCTGGAAGATCATTGCGACTGTGCCTCTGCGGGTCATCCTTTCGCCCAGTGTACTCACACATTAAGCCGGGGCGGCGGCTCAATGGGATCACCCGCCATGAGATCCAGACCCGGACTAGATCAATTCCGTTCAGACCGTTGCCTAGCAGGGCCTTGATCTTGTTGATCGTTGGAAGCAGGGGCTGGCGTTCCGCGGCAGTCAGTTTGTCGGAGAGAGGATGAGTCGGCTCCAGGCGCGTTGGGCGAAAACCGGGTAGCGGGTTCTCGTCAGCCGGGGATGTATCTTGGCAGTAGAACCAAGTCAGGTTCCAGTCCTTAGGGTGGCTCGGCGGTTCTGCGTAAGGGAACAGACAGTCCCTACGTCGCTGGATGGAGATGCCGCCTAACTCTAGACTTGGCCCGTTGGCACACTCATTCTGGCGGTTTAAATAAAACAGCTCTCTGAAGAGCAGCAGACTCGGCTCTTCTCCAAGATATACTTCACAAAAGACTTGGAAGTTGCAGATGTTGGATATGGAATTGGGTCCTATATCCTGAGGTCGAAGGTCAAAGAAGTTGAGCACATCCCGGAAGAATTTTGAGCCGGGCGGTGCGAAGCCCCGGCTCATATGGTCCGCAAAGATCACTACCTCCCCGTCCCTCGGCTGTGGTCTTTCTTCTGACGGATCAGGGGCACGGT
>NC_057802.1:141481202-141487682 GCF_018294505.1 Triticum aestivum
CACTGACTCTAGGTGAGGTTACAAATCAACTAAGTGTGGTGACTATAAGAAGTACGGAGGTTTGCGGCAATGGGGAAGAATGCGAAGAACACAAGACGAACCCTACAAGTAGATCTATCTGGCAGAGCGAAGAAGACTTACCGGAGTTGGAAAGAGCGGAGGTCGCTGCCGTGAGTCTGGTCCGAATCAGGGTGATGCAGCGGCCGGGTTGATGAAGACCAGGGGCGCGACGGCGGCGGCAGTGGCGGAGCTCGGGCAGAGAAGCGGCAGCGCGAGGAGGAAGAAGGAGAGTGTGAGAAGAAAGTGCTGGGCCGGCCTATTTATAAGGCCGAGTCATAAGTGGGCGCGGGATTCAAGGAGGTCACGGCGTGGTTATCTCCCCCTCACGGCGCCTCGATTCTCGGAAGGACAGTAAAAGCAAAGATCCGTTGCGGATCTGGCGGAGTAAAAAACGGACTTAATGGAGGATGACGTCACGGTGGATTATCCGGAGTCCAGAGGATGACGTCACTCCGGGTTATGACCTTCACATGAATGGTAAGCCGGAGATTTTTCTGTCTGCAGAGCTGAAGATTGACGCGAGCCGGCTCAAGTCAATCTGGGGCCTAATGTTGAGGATATAGACCTGGGAGTCACCCGCCAGGAGGGCCGGGTTACACTAAGGGTCATTGCCAGAAGCCCAGAGCTAAGTTTCAAGATAATGGGCCAGAGATGGGCTGAGACCCGGCGATGGCTTAAAGCTCGTAGTACAATCTTTATTGTTATAATAGAACTTGTAGTGTAAGGCAAGTATTGTTTAGAGTCCGAGCCGGACACTTTTATGAGCCGGCTGGGACTCTAAGGGCTGCTGGGCGTCGGCCTCCCTATATAAAGGGACGACCCGGCAGCGGTTTAAGGGCGACAACAATCAGATCGAGAGCCGGGCATAGCTGTTTAGCTCCCTGGCGATCGTAACCCTAATCAATAACACCTCAACTGGACGTAGGCTTTTACCTTCACCGTAAGGGGCCGAACCAGTATAAACCCTCGTGTTTCTTGTCCCGCATAACCCCTTCAAGCTTCCTAGTTGCGATGGCTCCACGACTAAGTCCTAGCTCAAGGACATCTGCCGTGACAATTCCACGACAGTATTCGAATTGCTTCGAATTCATTTGTTCATTCCATATCTTTTTCAAGTGGCTTCTCAACTTATGGAAGTGTGATGATTTACTACGGAAGTCATTCGTTCATCTTTGTTCGAATGTTTATTGTGAAGACTATTTGTTGCAATTTCTATCCGTTGATTCTACTTATCTCTTGTCTATCAAGATGCTAACGGATGTCACCCTCTTCAGGATGGCTCCGCCAACGCGTCAGAATCCGGATCGCAATGAAGGGAGTCAAGCGAACCCTCCGCCACCACCTCCACCTCCGAAGGCATGGCAAGCAATCATGGCAGCCACCAACGCCAATGCTCAGATGATTCTGCAACTCTTGCAAGAACGTACTCAAGGGCAAGGCAATCAAGGTCAAGGCAACAATCAGTTTCACTTTGCCACTCTCAACCAGTTTCTCGCAAATCAGCCTAAGTCTTTCAGCTACTGTGCCGAGGCCACGGATGCCGATGATTGGCTCGTGGACATCAACAAGCATTTTGAATGTAGCAATGTCAGGCCTGAGGACTTTGTCAAGTTCGCTTCTTTCCAGCTCAAGGACCAAGCTGCTGATTGGTTTCAGCAATACAAAGATTCCAGAGGAGGTCGTGTGATCACTTGGACTGACTTCTGTCGGGACTTCAAAGCGCACCACATTCCACAAAGTGTTGTTGAGAGCAAGCGTGAGGAGTTCCGCAATCTCAAGCAAGGAAACATGTCTGTGTATCAATACAACATTCAGTTTCAGAAACTTGCTCGCTTCGCTAAACAAGACGTTCCTGATGAGAAGAGTATGATCTATCACTTCAGAGGTGGCCTTAAAGAAGATCTGCAGTTAGCTCTTGTTCTTGTTGAGCCTACTCACTTTGATCAATTCTACAATATGGCACTGAAGCAAGAGGCTGCTCAGCTCAAGTGTGAGGCTTCTAAGAAAAGATTCAGAGACGCAGTTCAGTCTTCTTCTTCCTCACTTGTGACAGCTAAGCAACAGAAGTTCTGGTTGCCTCCTCCTCCTCCGTTTCGTCAGCCTTACCAGCAGAAGAACAAAGGTGGCCATGGTTCTTCCAATTCTTCCAACTCTGGCTATCGGAACAAGTCTCAGAATCAAGCTCCAAAGTCCAATGCTCCTTATCACCGTCCACTCTCTGAGGTGACTTGCAACAAATGTCAGCAGAAAGGTCACTATGCTAACAAGTGCTTCAACCAGAGGCGTCTTCCTCCTCCTCCTGTCAGATCTTCCAGCAATGCAGTGGTCAAGCATAATCCAAAGTCTGCCAAGGTGAACATGATGAATGCAGCTCAAGCGGAGGAATCTACTGATGTGATAATGGGTAATCTCTCAGTTAATGATATTCCTGCAAAAGTTCTTTTTGATACTGGTGCATCGCTTTGTTTCATGTCAAGAACGTTTTTTGCCAAGCATGAATTCACTTGTTCTCATCTGAGTAAACCCATGGATGTCGTTTCTCCGGGTAAACGTTTGAGTTCTAGTATGATGGTTCCGGATGTCTCCATCAAGATGGGCGACTATAGATTCCAGTCTTCTCCAATTGTTCTTGGTGACTCGGATATTGATCTTATTCTCGGGATGGACTGGCTTTCTAAGCACAAGGCTCAACTTGATTGTGCTGCCAGGGAAATTCAATTGACACACTCATCTGAGGATGTGATTATTTTTGCCGCTCGTGATGAAACCATTCGGTTTTTCTCTCTCAATGAGAAGGGCGAATTGGATGCCATCTCTCAAATTCCAGTCGTTTGCGAGTATCAAGATGTCTTTCCAGAAGAGCTTCCGGGTATGCCTCCTCATCGGCCAGTTGAGTTCGTTATCGAACTAGAGCCTGGTACTGTACCCGTTTGCAAGCGTCCATACAAGCTTGGACCAAACGAGCTGAAGGAATTGAAGAAGCAGCTCGATGAACAAGAACGTCTGGGTTTGATCAGACCGAGTTCTTCTCCATGGGGTTGTGGTGTTCTTTTTGTCAAGAAGAAGGATGGCACGGACCGACTTTGTGTCGACTACCGTCCATTGAACAAGAAGACAATCAAGAACAAGTATCCACTTCCCAACATCAATGAGCTATTTGAGCAACTCAAAGGTGCTAAAGTATTCTCGAAGCTTGACCTTCGTATGGGTTATCATCAGATTCGCATTCGTGAAGAAGATATGCCCAAGACAGCATTCAGAACAAGCTTTGGTTCTTATGAATATACTGTCGTGTCTTTCGGCCTTGTCAATGCTCCTCCGGTGTTCTCTCGGATGATGAATTTCATCTTCAACCCCTATACCAATGAATTCGTTCTGGTGTACCTTGATGATATCTTGGTCTTCTCCAAGAATAAGCAAGATCATGCCAAACATTTGCGATTGGTGCTCGACAAGCTCAGAGAGTATCAATTCTATGCGAAGTTCTCCAAATGTGAGTTTTGGCTCGATGAAGTTCTTTTCCTTGGTCACATCATCTCTGCCAAGGGCATCGCTGTTAACCCCGAGAAGGTGTCCGCAGTTCTGGATTGGGAACCTCCTCAAAATGTCAAGCAGCTCCACAGTTTTCTGGGTCTTGCAAGCTATTGCCGAAGATTCGTTGAGAATTTTTCCAAAATTGCAAAACCTCTTTCCAACCTCCTACAGAAGCATGTGAAGTATGTCTGGTCTCCTGAGTGTGACGTTGCTTTCAACACTCTCAAACAGAAACTAGTCACAGCTCCTGTCTTGACTCCTCCTGATGAATCCAAGCCGTATGAAGTTTTCTGTGATGCTTCTCTCCAAGGTCTCGTTGCTGTATTAATGCAAGAGAAGAAAGTTGTGGCCTATACCTCTCGGCAGTTGAAACCCAACGAGAAGAACTACCCCACTCACGATCTTGAGTTGGCGGCAGTTGTCCATGCATTGGTTACGTGGAGACATCTCTTGTTGGGAAGACAAGTGGACATTTTCACTGATCACAAGAGCCTCAAGTATATCTTCACTCAGCCCAACCTCAATCTCAGGCAGACTCGATGGGTCAAAATGATTCAAGAGTACAATCCAAGTATTGAATATACTCCAGGCAAGGCTAATGTCATTGCAGATGCTTTAAGCAGGAAAGCTTATTGCAACAGCTTAATCCTCAAGCCTTTCCAGCCGGATCTTTGTGAAGCTTTCCGCAAGCTGAATCTCCAAGTTGTTCCTCAAGGCTTTCTTGCCAACCTCATAGTATCTCCTACTTTGGAAGATCAAATTCGTGAGGCACAACTCCTTGATGCCATGGTGAAGAAGGTGAAACGTGGTATCGACAAGGGTCTTTCCAAATACAAGTGCTATCGCATTGATGACAGAGACACTTTGTTCTTCGAGGACCGGATTGTGGTTCCGAAAGGTGATCTAAGGAAAGTCATTATGAACGAAGCGCATAATTCTCTCCTTTCCATTCATCCTGGAAGTACGAAGATGTATCATGACCTCAAGCAGTCGTATTGGTGGACTCGAATGAAGCGAGAAATTGCTCAATTCGTGAATGAATGTGATGTCTGCCGAAGAGTGAAAGCAGAACACCAACGACCAGCTGGTCTCCTCCAACCTCTTGCTATTCCGGAATGGAAGTTTGATCATATCGAAATGGACTTCGTGACTGGATTTCCCAAGTCCAAGCGCGGAAATGACGCTATCTTCGTTGTCATTGACAAGCTTTCTAAAGTGGCTCATTTCCTTCCAATCAAAGAATCCATCACAGCAGCTCAGCTGGCAGAGCTCTACACCTCCAGAATTGTCTCCTTGCACGGCATTCCATAATTGATTTCTTCTGATCGTGGAAGCATCTTCACCTCTAAGTTCTGGGACTCCTTCCAGAAGGCCATGGGCACTAACATTCGCTTCAGCACAGCTTTCCATCCTCAAACTAGTTGCCAAGTCGAGCGAGTCAATCAAATTCTTGAAGATATGCTCAGGGCTTGTGTCATTTCCTTTGGCATGAAATGGGAACATTGTCTCCCTTATGCTGAATTCTCCTACAACAACAGCTTCCAAGCGAGTTCGGGCAAGGCCCCATTCGAGATTCTCTATGGCAGAAAGTGCCGTACTCCTCTCAACTGGTCAGAGACTGGTGAACGCCAACTTCTTGGCAATGACTTAATCACTGAAGCTGAAGAATGTGTAAAGTCATCCGTGATAATCTCAAAGTCGCGCAATCGCGCCAGAAGAGTTACTATGATAGTAAGCATCGTGATTTGGCTTTCGAGATCGGAGACCATGTCTACCTCCGCGTCTCTCCAATGAAAGGCACTCGTCGCTTCGGTATCAAAGGGAAGCTTGCCCCTAGATACGTGGGTCCTTTCAAGATCATTGGCAAAAGAGGCGACCTCGCCTATCAACTTGAGCTTCCTTCCAACTTCGCGAACGTGCACGATGTGTTCCACGTGTCACAGCTCCGCAAGTGCTTCAAGACGCCTGAGCGCACTATCGACTTCGAAGAGATTGACCTCCAAGAAGATTTGTCTTACCATGAGCACCCCGTTGCTATTCTCGAAGAAACTGAGCGCAAGACTCGCAACAAGTCTATCAAATTCCTGAAAGTGAAGTGGTCGCACCATTCCGACCGGGAAGCCACCTGGGAACGCGAGGACCATCTCCGTTCCAAATATCCGGAGTTCTTTCAGTCCTAGATCTCGGGACGAGATCCTCTCGTAGTGGTGGAGTGTTGTAACACCCCGCATGTAACTTGCCATATTTGTAACTCCGACTCTTGCCATTTTCGGCTATGTGATATGTTTTTTCCCTCCGTTGTAAGGTTTTGTCTTTCATTTTGTATTTTGTCATGTCATGCATTTTCATATCATGTCATCATGTGCATTGCATTCGCATACGTGTTCGTCTCATGCATCCGAGCATTTTCCCCGTTGTCCGTTTTCCAATCCGGCGCTCCTATCTCCTCCGATGCACCCCTCTAGTTTTCTTTCGTGTGCGTGTGTCAAACTTTCTCGGAATGGACCAAGGCTTGTCAAGTGGTCTTATTATACCACCCGGAGACTACCGGTCAAGTTTCGTTCCATTCGGAGGTCGTTTGGTACTCCAACGGTTAACCGGGCCTCCGCAAGTCCATTTGAGTGTCCAGCAAAAACCCCCTCCAAAACCAGCCCAAAGCCCACCAAACTCTCTTCCATGCTCTAGGTCGTTCGATCACGATCGTGTGGGCGAAAACCGCACCTCATTTGGAGTCTCCTAGCTCCCTCTACCTATTTATAAGTGGGCATCCCGAAAACGGAATCGCAGTCTAACCCTAGCAAAAAACCCTCGCGCCGCCGGACACCGTCCGCCCGCGCCGGCGGACGAATCGCGCGCCGCCACGTCAGCCCGCTCGCCGCCGCCGCC
>NC_057802.1:142206671-142224689 GCF_018294505.1 Triticum aestivum
ATCTGGGTAGCAGCGGCGTCGGTCCCGGAGTCTAGCGAGAGAAGAGGGGGAAGAAACAATAAATATAATGCAAACATATGCATGACGATGCATGACATGACAATGAGTGTTGCTAGGGGTGCCCAAGCGCGGTAGTAGGTGATACCGGCGAAGGGGGGAAACATCCGGGAAAGTATTCCCGGTGTTCCACGTTTTCGGACAAATGAACCGAAGGGGGAAAGTTGCGATTTTCTATGCTAGGCATGTGTGGCGGACGAACGGGTTGCGTATCCGGATTCGTCTCGTCGTTCTGAGCAACTTTCATGTAGAAAACATTTTCATCTAAGCTACGGTTTATTTTCTATGTTTTTCTAAAGTTTTAATATTTATCTGAATTTATCTAAATTAATAGAAATGGAATTATGACATCAGCATTGCATGGGGATGACGTCAGCAGTCAACACACTGGTTGACTGGTCAAAATGACTAGTGGGGCCCACTCGTCATAGACAGTGGGGCTAACAAAGGTTTATTTTAATTAGACTGAGTTAATTAGCAGTAGGGCCCCACGTGTCAGCGACTGTTTAGGTTAATTAATTAGTTTTGTTTATAAAAACGTTTTAATTAGTTTAATTACGCGGTGGGGCCCGCATGTCAGTGCCACTAGGCTGCCTAGTCAGCAGTTGACTGGGTCAACCCAGTCAACTGGGCCACCAGGGCCCACTGGCCAGCGACTCAGGGGTGGGGCCCGCTTAGCCACGTCGGCGGACGGCGCCGGAGCAACACCGGCGAGTCAAAACGCGGCGGCGCGGCTCGGGAGGTGGTCGGAAAACACGTACAGGGCACCGTTCGTCGAGTTTTCAGGCGCGTTCGAAAGCTACGGCTGCGCCACGTCCAACGGTGGTGGTTGTGGCGGCAGGGGTGACCGGAATCGAGCACGGCGAGCTCATCGGCGGACGACCGGAGTCGGGCGCGAGAGGAAACGGCGACGCAACACGTTAGCAAGCGAACTGAGAGGCCAGGCGAGACGTACATGAGGGGTGAATGCAACGGGCGCCCGTGACCATTTGGTCACCGGAGGCACGCCGGCGACGAGCGCAGGCGGCAGCGCGTTCGGGCGCTCAACGAGCTAGGGCATAGGGGCCATGGGGAAGCGCGTGCACGTGTGCGTTGGGTTCCTGGAAGCGCCAGGAGCACGGTGACAGGCTCGGGCGAGCATGACGACGGCTGTGGCGACGGCCACGAGCTCGTCGGCGGCGGACAGAAAACGGGTGCGGTGGCAAGCTAGCTACAGCGCGCGAGGAAGCTAACGGAGAGGAGCGGGAGGTGGAGGAGCTCACCGAGCGGCACACACGGTGGCCCTTGGGGGTTTAAGCAGCACAGGGCGTCGCCGGAGTTGGTGAAGAGCGGCGGCGAAGCTCGTCGGAGCAGAGGAGGAAGACAGCAGCGTCATGGGTGTTGCGGTGGCTCCGAACTCCGACGGGGTGCACCAGTCAAAACAGCGGACGACGGCGGCCCTTGGAGACACAGTGGGGCGGCGAGGTGGGCACGGTGGCCGTGCCTAGGCCGGAGCCATGGTGGTGGTGGCGCTCGGATGCGATGGGGAAGGAGAAGCGGCGAGGTGGATCTGAGGGGAGAGGAGGCGTAGGGGCCGAGAGGGAGAGCGGGGGTGAGTGGGAGATGGGATCGAGGAGGCAGGGGCGTGGTGGCCTTATCCCCTCCCGGCGTCGGTGCCGGCGAGGCGGTCGGGCGGGGACGCGCCCCTGTTCCGACCCTGGTCGGGGGAACAGGGAAGGGGAGAGAGCGACCGGGGGAATGGGGGAGTGTGTTGGGTCGGCCGGATGGGCCAGGTGGGCCGGCCTGGCTATGAGCTGGGCCGCCTGGTCCAGTGGGGGGGGAGGGGGTTGGCTGCCTTTTTCGTATTTGTTTGTTTTTGGTTTTATTCTTTTTTCTTTATTTCATTTTCCTTTTCTGTTTTAATTCAATTTACAATATTTATGCATTCTGTAAAAGTGTGTTTCCTTCACCTTAAATACCTAGGCATTACTTGGCACACTCTGAACATTTTAGTTTTGATGTTTGAAAACTTTTATCGTTTGCCATATTTTGAATTTGATTTTTGAACCGGTTTAGAACTAACGCGAGATTATCAACAGTAACGGAGGTGATGTGGCATCATTAGCAGAGTTTCACTGCAGCTTAATTATCCGGGCGTTACAATAGACCCGGGGGCCATAGGTTTCACTAGTGGCTTCTCTCAAGATAGCATAATCTACGGTGGGTGAACAATTACTGTCGAGCAATTGATAAAAAAGCACATAATTATGAGAATATCTAGGCATGATCATGTATATAGGCATCACGTCCGTGACAAATAGACCGAAACGATTCTGCATCTACTACTATTACTCCACACATCGACCGCTATCCAGCATGCATCTAGAGTATTAAGTTCATAAGAACAGAGTAACGCATTAGGCAAGATGACATGATGTAGAGGGATAAACTCAAGCAATATGATATAAACCCCATCTTTTTATCCTCGATGGCAACAATACAATACGTGCCTTGCTGCCCCTGCTGTCACTGGGAAAGGACACCGCAAGATTGAACCCAAAGCTAAGCACTTCTCCCATTGCAAGAAAGATCAATCTAGTAGGCCAAACCAAACTGATAATTCGAAGAGACTTGCAAAGATATTAAATCATGCATATAAGAATTCAGAGAAGAATCAAATATTGTTCATAGATAATCTTGATCATAAACTCACAATTCATCAGATCTCGACAAACACAACGCAAAAAGAATTACATCGAATAGATCTCCAAGAGAATTGAGGAGAACTTTGTATTGAGATGCAAAGAGAGAGAAGAAGCCATCTAGCTAATAACTATGGACCCGAAGGTCTGTGGTAAACTACTCACACATCATCGGAGAGGCTATGGTGTTGATGTAGAGGCCTTCCATGATCGATTCCCCCTCCGGCGGAGCGCTGGAAAAGGCCCCAAGATGGGATCTCACGGGTACAGAAGGTTGCGGCGGTGGAAATAGGGTTTCGTGGTGCTCCTGGATGTTTTCAGGGTATATGAGTATATATAGGCGAAAGAAGTAGGTCGGTGGAGCCACGAGGGGCCCACGAGGGTGGGGGCGTGCTTACCCCCTTGGGTGCGCCCTCCTACCTCGTGGCCGCCTCGTTGCTTCCTTGACGTCCACTCCAAGTCTCCTGGATTGCGTTTGTTCCAAAAACGATCCTCGCGAAGGTTTCATTCCGTTTGGATTCCGTTTGATATTCCTTTTCTGCGAAACACTGAAATAGGCAAAAAACAGTAATTTGCACTGGGCCTTTGGCTAATAGGTTAGTCCCAAAAATAATATAAAAGTGCATAATAAAGCCCATTAAACATCCAAAAAAGATAATATAATAGCATGGAACAATCAAAAATTATAGATACGTTGGAGACGTATCAGCCATATCTGCATATGCTAGGCTCGTCAAGTTTAACCCGAGTATTCTGCGTGTGCAAAACTGGCTTGCACCCGTTGTATGTGAACATAGAGCTTATCACACCCGATCATCACGTGGTGTCTCGGTACAACGAACTGTCGCAACGGTGCATACTCAGGGAGAACACTTATACCTTGAAATTTAGTGAGAGATCATCTTATAATGCTACCGCCATACTAAGCAAAATAAGATGCATAAAGGATAAACATCACATGCAATCAATATAAGTGATATGATATGGCCATCATCATCTTGTGCCTTTGATCTCCATCTCCAAAGCACCGTCATGATCACCATCGTCACCGACTTGACACCTTGATCTCCATCGAAGCATCGTTGTCGTCTCGCCAACTATTGCTTCTACGACTATCGCTACCGCTTAGTGATAAAGTAAAGAAATTACATGGCGATTGCATTTCATACAATAAAGCGACAACTATAAGGCTCCTGCCAGTTGCCAATAACTTTTACAAAACATGATCATCTCATACAACAATTTATATATCATCACGTCTTGACCATATCACATCACATCATGCCCTGCAAAAACAAGTTAGACGTCCTCTACTTTGTTGTTGCAAGTTTTACGTGGCTGCTACGGGCTTAGCAAGAACCGTTCTTACCTACGCATCAAAAACCACAACGATTTTTCGTCAAGTGTGCTGTTTTAACCTTCAACAAGGACCGGGCGTAGTCACACTCGATTCAACTAAAGTTGGAGAAACATACACCCACTAGCCACCTGTGTGCGAAGCACGGCGGTAGAACCAGTCTCATGAACGCGGTCATGTAATGTCGGTCTAGGCCGCTTCATCCAACAATACCGTCGAATCAAAGTATGATATGCTAGTAAGCAGTATGACTATTATCGCCCACAACTCTTTGTGTTCTACTCGTGCATATAACATCTACGCATAGACCTGGCTCGGATGCCACTGTTGGGGAACGCAGTAATTTCAAAAAAATTCCTATGATCACGCAAGATCTACCTAGATGATGCATAGCAACGAGCGGGGAGAGTGTGTCCACGTACCCTCGTAGACCGAAAGCGGAAGCGTTTTATCAACGCGGTTGATGTAGTCGTACGTCTTCATGATCCGACCGATCCTAGCACCGAACGTACGGCACCTCCGTGTTCAGCACACGTTCAGCTCGATGACGTCCCTCGTACTCTTCATCCAGTTGAGGCCGAGGGAGAGTTCCGTCAGCACGATGGCGTGGCGACAGTGATGATGAAGTTACCGGCGCAGGGCTTCGCCTAAGCACTACGACGATATGACCGAGGTGTGTAACTATGAATGGGGGCACCGCACACGGCTAAAAGATCAACTTGTGTCTAAGGGGTGCCCCATCCCCCGTATATAAAGGAGGGGAGGAGGAGGCCGGCCGGCCCTAGGGGGCGCGCCCAAGGAGGGGAGTCCTACTAGGACTCCAAGTCCTAGTAGGATTCCACCAAGAGGGAGAGAGGGGGAAGGAAGGAAGAGGGGGAAGGGAATGAAAGGGGGGCGCCGCCCCCTTCCCCTAGTCCAATTCGGACCCAAGGGGGGGTGCACATGGCCAGCCCGTCCTGGCCCTTCCTCTCTTTCCACTAAGGCCCTAGAGGCCCATTAGTTCCCCCGGGGGGTTCCGGTAACCCCTTCGGCTCTCCGGTTTTACCCGAAACTCTCCGGAACACTTCCGGTGTCCGAATGTAACCTTCCAATATATGAATCTTTATGTCTCGACCATTTTGAGACTCCTCGTCATGCCCGTGATCTCATCCGGGACTCCGAACAACCTTCGGTCATCAAATCACATAAACTCATAATACAAATCGTCATCGAACGTTAAGCGTGCGCTCCCTATGGGTTCGAGAACTATGTAGACATGACCGAGACACATCTCCGGTCAATAACCAATAGCGGAACCTGGATGCTCATATTGGCTCCTACATATTCTATGAAGATCTTTATTGGTCAACCCGCATAACAACATACGATGTTCCCTTTGTCATCGGTATGTTACTTGCCCGAGATTCGATCGTCGGTATCCTCATTCCTAGTTTAATCTTGTTACCGGCAAGTCTCTTTACTCGCTCCGTAATGCATCATGCCGCAACTAACTCATTAGTCACATTGCTTGCAAGGCTTATAGTGATGATCATTACCGAGAGGGCCCAGAGATACCTCTCCGATACACGGAGTGACAAATCCTAATCTCGATCTATGCCAACTCAACAAACACCATCGGAGACACCTGTAGAGCATCTTTATAATCACCCAGTTATGTTGTGACGTATGATAGCACACTAAGTGTTCCTCCGGTATCCGGGAGTTGCATAATCTCATAGTCATAGGAACATGTATAAGTCATGAAGAAAGCAATAGCAACAAACTAAACGATCATAGTGCTAAGCTAACGGATGGGTCTTGTCCATCACATCATTCTCTAATGATGTGATCCCGTTCATCAAATCGCAACACATGTCTATGGCTAGGAAACTTAACCATATTTGATTAACGAGCTAGTCAAGTAGAGGCATACTAGGGACACTCTGTTTGTCTATGTATTCACACATGTACTAAGTTTCCGGTTAATACAATTCTAGCATGAATAATAAACATTTATCATGATATAAGGAAATATAAATAACAACTTTATTATTGCTTCTAGGGCATATTTCCTTCACTTGCACTATCATACCTGAGGCCGTGGCGTCTCAAGATCTCTGGATCTGGCACTCTTTCTTTGTCATGGCCGGATCACACAATGATATCAACGTGCTTCAGCGCTCGCTGGTGTTTGCTAGGCTTGCCGAAGGCAATAGCCCACCGGTGAACTTTACTATCAACGGCCACAACTACGACAAAGAATACTACCTGGGTGACGGTATCTATCCTCAGTGGACCACTATTGTGAAGACAATCCCCAACCCTGTCGGTGAGAAGAGGAAAAGATTTGCCCAAGAGCAAGAGAGTGCTAGGAAAGACGTCAAGCGTGCCTTTGGTGTTTTGCAATTTTGATGGGGCATCGTTCGGTATCCTACTAATACTTGGAGCACGCAGAAATTATGGGAGGTGATGACTGCTTGTGTGATCATGCACAATATGATCGTAGAAGATGAGCGCCCGGAACGTCTGTACGATCAAGGGTTTCAGTTTCAGGGTGAGAATGTTGTGCCTGAGTATGGAGGAGCAGCAACGTTTGAACAGTTCACCCAATTTTATCATGACTTGCGTGATTGGGAAACTCACATGCAACTGCAAAATAATTTGGTTGAGCATATGTGGGCTCATGTTGGCAACCAATAGATGTATCTTTTTTATTCAGTTTGCAAAAACTATGTGAGACATTTTTACTTTTATTCGGCTTGTAAAACTGTGCTATTTTATTCGGTTGAAACTATGTTATTTATTTGGTTCTGGACTATATGTTTGAATGTAAAAGTTGTGTGTGAAACAATGCAAAAAAAATAGGCTATTTGTTGAAAAAGGGCGGCGAGCCGGCCACGCCGGCACATATAGTGTTGGGCGCTGCAGACCTAAATCTAAAACAGGGCGGGTTTCGAACGGACGGTCGACCCAAACGGATAAAAAAACCGAAAAAATTATTGTTCGTTTGGGTCGGTGTGTTAGAGTTGCTTTTACAGGACCGGAACCAAGGACAACCATGTATGTATGAGTACGTATTACACATATTCAGTATGCATGACGAAGCTGTGTCCTGTCCATCTAAAATAGTGTGTCTTTTGTCATTTAAAGTGCTATAAGAATCTCTTTCAGTGCCAGGGCAACCATGTGCGGTACCTTGTTTTTTTTCCGATAAATGTTCACTATCTTATGACGAGACACAACTTCAAATAAACGAGGCCTCATTAACATCCAGATCTAGTGATGCTGCCAAATGACCATGGTCCCTCGCATACGCCGAAATACATACACGACCCAGCGCTAACGGCCAGGATAGCACGGTACCCACGCGTACGGCGGCACAGGCACACAACCTGCTCTCGTTACATATCTCTGCCAACCTGCTCGTTCAACACCAATTTCCACTGCCGATTGTTTAGAAAAAAATAAAACCACTGGCGACGAGGAGGTCGCTCGACAATGAGCAGGATACTGGTGATTGGCGGGACGGGGAACATCGGGCAGCACCTTGTGACTGCGAGCCTCAACGCCGGCCACCGGACGGCCGTGCTCGTCCGCCCTGCCACCGTCGCACCCGACTCCGACAAGGCGAAGCTCTTGAACTCCCTCGAGACCCGTGGAGTCAGCGTTGTCTACGTACGCGCGTATCACAGTATTACAAGTTTACAGCTAACAGTTTATACAGTTTATATATGTACCCTTGGTAATCGAGGTGCGGTTAAACTCGGGGATGTTAATTGCGCGCGCATGCAGGGGGACATGAACGACCACGGGAGCTTGGTGGCGGCGATCAAGCAGCATGGGGAGGTTGTAATCTCCGCCGTCGGACACGGCAGGCCGGAGGAGCTGGACGGCCAGATCAAGATCGTCCAAGCGATAAAGGAGGCTGGAGATGTGAAGGTACATGCGCAGAAGCCTTCTTCAACTACATGCATTACGAAGATTGTAGCTTTTTCCTTCTTCTTGGAACTACGAGTATACGATAAGCGATTTTTGCTTTTTCCTTTAGAAAAGGGCTTTGGCGTGACATCGCATTTTCCGCTCATTTTTCTACGTGTTTGTTTATTTTAGATGGAGTAGTATATAGTCTGATTAGATGCAGAGGTCGGGCGTAATCTTCCTTTTAAAAAATAAATTAGTCTGATCTAGGAAGGGCTGGACAAATAGCTAATCGCGCTTCTTCTCCTCTTAGTTTTGGGTTTTTTTTTTCCTTGCCGGATTTGTAGTTTGGTTTCAGCTCAAAACCAATATAACTACTTGTGCAGGAGCGGTCATGTTGTTGCTTAATCTGTTCTATTTACTTTTTGAGGGAATCTATTCTATCTTTACTTCACTCAGTCGTCTAGATCATTTTTGTGTTTTTTTTGTGGGAGAGCATTTTTGTCTAGACGGGAGAAACCTAATCAACAACCAAAGAAAAAGATGGACCCTCTACAATGAAAATGTTACCTCAACTACCCTAAAAAAATATTACCTCGACTGAATGTTTTTTTTTTATAACTAGATAATTGTCTGTGCGTTGCAACGGAGGTATAAATATTCTACTCCCTCTGATTCATATTAATTGACATTACTTTAGTATAAACATAAGTAGGGATAAACATATACTCCCTCCGTCCCATAATGTAAGACGTTAGTATCGTGTCAAAAATGTCTGAATATAGTACATTATGGGACGGAGGGAGTAGTACAATATGAAATGTCAAGAAACGTCTTACATTATAGGACGGAGGGAGTAGTAGAGATTTTGTTTTTTTAGCTGTTGAATATAGTACATACTCCATATTTTACTCCATTTAATACTGGACAGTATTTCTGAAGTTGCCCATCTAAGAAGTTCAATTTTACTCCATTTAATACTGGACAGTATTTCTGAAGTTGCCCATCTAAGAAGTTCAATTTTACTCCATTTAATACTGGACAATAATTCTGACCAGACAATTGCACCCATCAGACCAGGTCCATATGTGGTGTGTGACAAGGACGATATACATCGCAAAAGAAAATTGTCCATTTTAAAATAAACATCCTTGAAAAATTCACACATGTGCATGTATAACTCTAAACCGAGTGATAGTTGTGTCAGAGCATGTGCGTTTGTAATGTAAGGCCTCTTTTTTTTGAGAGAGAGGGTGTAAGGCCTCCTTTGATTAAGAGGATTGAAATTTGAAGGACTAGAATCCTTATGAATGTTTTCTATCTTGTTTCTTTGATTTATTGGATTGTACATCCTATAGGTAATTTTTCTAAAGATCCCTTTGTACTAAAGTCCATCTACTCAAACTTTTTTGACACAATCCTTCGATTTTTCTACGGTGCAACAACAAAATCCTATTAGATTTTTTATTCTTGTGCTTTTAGAATTCTGTGAACCAAAGAGGCCCTAAATATTGTATAATATTATACTCCTCCCATCCCATAATATAAGAACGTTTTTGACACTAGTAATTTCAAAAATGTTTTTATATTATGAAACGAAGGAAGTATGTGTTAATTGTCTCTTACCCTCATGATTTGGATTTTCTATCCTAGGGGGCCACGATCTACCGTCACATGTATAGTACCTATGGATCTAGTGCAAGTTGTCACACGTTGTATCAATATGCATGTTAATTTGTATCGCTCGTTCGTCATCAGCATCATATGTGGACAACACCCTTCGAGACATATTATTGTATTACTCCTATTTCTGTTACGAACTAAAAAAAACAACAACAAAACAGTACATGGTATGCACCCAGACGCAAGCTTACCTGGCGGGACGTCTACGTGAAGCTTCCACAGCCAACCTGACAACCCTGCTCACCGTTAGCCTGGCTCAGGCCACCGAATTCCTAGGCCTGAGAGCATGGCATGGTTAATAATACAGTCAAATATAAGAAGTTGACATGTCATCTACAACCAACCTTTTAGCCGTCATCCATAATAATAAGTTTTAAATATATATTAGTTTATTAATAGTTGGCTTATCTTACATCCTCACAAAATACATTGGGTCTCGTGTTGCAGCTGACTACTGACCAAGAGCCCGTTTTTCTTCTCTCTCATCTTCTCTTTCCTTCAACTAAGCACAGATATATTATTTTATTTCTTATAACTTGTTTATGTCATCCTATTGTAGTTGCTCTGACTCAAGCTAAACATAAAACAATATACTAATCCATGTCTATCCTATCCTTCTATTGGCCTGCCAACATATTTTATTGTACTGCATTTCTCACGCAGTTCCTCGGGCTGAAGTCATGAACCAAATCCTCAGGCTGATGCCATGAACCAAACAAGCACGTTGCCAACATGACTGACATGCAAAAATTATTGAAGTCTCCGGCTCCTCTCAGGCAGGCATTTTTCTCATGCACGCTACCCAGGTCGTCAACCAAACAGCCTACATGCTTACACACTTGTCCCATTCCCATCTGTCCATGGTATCTTAGCTACCGCAGACAAAGTAAAACCACTACTCCCGCCGTGCCGGTGCATTAGGCACGTTACGAAAACTAAATAATATTAAAACACTTAGGCGCGGTGCATTATAGATAATTTACGCTATCTAAGCAATAATTCATTTTAGGATAATATAAATAATTATACCGTGAATTATTTACTTGCATGTTGAGGTAGTACTGGTTTTATTTTGTTGTGGTATCTAAGTAAAAATTCATTTTTAGGATAATATAAATAATTCATGGCATCTAAGCAATAATCCATTTTTAGGATAATATAAATAATTATTTGTACCATGAATTAATACCATGTATTGTTTTTTTCTTTGTTTCGAAAATCATTGGTGGCAATTGACACCATTGCCTACATGGGAGCTCTGTCTCGTTGGGCATGCATCCATTGCTTAGATACCATGAATTATTTATATTATCCTGAAAATGAATTATGATGATGTACTATACTTGCATGTTGTGATAAATAAGTTAATGGGGGTCATTCTCTTGGGTATATAGGATTAGCGTATTTTCTTTCTCCCTCCTCCTCCTTAAGAAAAGTGTGGGGACCCCGACTCATGAGTCGTGATCACCGAATGCACGTGTACAATGATCCCAGAGATCAATGCTCACTGAACACACAGAAGCTAAATAACAAGAGTCTTACATCCATACATACCGTCTTACACAAATTATGACCCTTATGGTCAAGTCTTACATAGATAAAGCCACAAGGGCTGAATACCAAATAAACTTAAGCAGCGGAAATCCTTCGTCGATAAGTAGAACCCATGCCATCTGCCTTAACCCTACAGGCATTCTGACTGGGAAGCGTCCTAGTTCGCATGTTCGTCTCCAAAGGATTCTTCTTCAAACTCCTGTTCTTCCATGCCTGGCCAATTAAATAACCAGTGGCAAGCCAATGAGTACTTTGAATGTACTCGCAAGCAACCCATGATTGGAACAAGGCACAATAATGCAATGGTATAGCACTAAGTAGGTAGTTTGCAGAAAGCTAGTTTTGAGTGCAATGACATGATCTATCAACCTGTAAAGTATGCATCATGAGAGTACAGTTATCCGTATGAACAAGTTACAGATATCAACATAAACAGAGTTGGACACCAATCCAACTTGATCATTGTGTCAAGTCATCTGACTTAACCCAAGTAGTTCTTCCCACTTATCCAACACACACTGGTTTGAAAACAAGTGGACGTAGCCCAAGAGCGGTTACCCAACTGTCCTTGACCGTGGACACGGCTATTCGAATAGTTTTACACTCTGCAGAGGTTGCACACTTTACCCACAAGATCCGGGGAACTTCCGTGTCATCCACGACCCGCGGTACCTCAAGTACCCGAGGTAAGCACCCGATCACTATCTTTCCCTAGACGACACTAACATAGAGTCCACTCGATTGGTAGTAACCCCCGTGCCCAACATTTCACATCTTAAAATTGTGGAGCCTCGCTCCCATATTCATCACATGCCACTGGCACGGGGTACCAACGGTGTGTCCGGTGCCCCATAAAAATGTTCTTGGCCGCCCTACCTGGCAGGACCCCGTCCCGAGAGAGAGCACCAACTCTCCCCCATCACTAGTAATGCGGGCTCCAAGCTAGTATCGGCCTAGGTAATCAATAATGCCCTTTCCCATACAAGGGTAGAGTGGTTGCGCATGTAAGGTTGGAATAACGGTCGCAACTTAAACCAATCCGTTTTTGAAAGCAACACACACACTTGCCTCGGTACACCACTTCGTCATCAAGCGGTTACCCATCTCATTATCTCCCTCGGGCATAAGTGGCACCCGATGGGGTTTTCGAAAAGTCTTTTGAAAATACTTTGTCTCCATCACCATGCATATTCCCATCCCTTTTTGCGTAGCAACTACTCTAGCATCCTATCTACTCCCACCGGCATAACCCTCATAGGAAGGTAGGGTCATGCATAATGCAAGTATCAACAAGGAAGTAACAGAGGCAACCCATCAAGGTGGTTACCACCTCATCATGATTCCGTTGCAACAACAATATGGTGCTATATGACATGCATAAAAAGGGTTTCATAGACATGGTCAAAGGGCTGCTTGCCTGGCTCAGCAAAGTATTCTTGGGTCTTCAAAGTCTTCTGGTCCAACTCCTTCGTTAGCAACGCAATCTATCGTCGCAAAATAATAACGAGAAAAATAAGGCAATAGCAAAATAGAAAAATCAAAGTGCTCAGAAAAATGTCAACTCATTTTTGTAAAATACTAGGAGGAAAACTAAGAAGGGGAAAACTCCTAGTTTTGGATTTGGAGTAGAATAATGGGAGAAATGGATTTTCGGAGGGGTTTAGATATATTCAAATTTGAATTTGAATATGAACAGTACATAAAACTTGTTTGGACATGAGTGAAAGTTATACCATTAAATAGGTGGGTTTTTTAGAAAAATATGGGAGTTGGAATTATTGCATTTGGATGAATATTTAATCCTGTGGAATTTCTGGAAAAGTGACAGAAAAAGAAAAGGAAAAAGGCCACTGTGCAACTGGGCCTATTTGGCCACAGTGCAGCAGGCCCAGGGGGAATCCAGCCCGCGCGAGGCTGCCACGTCGAAGGCGTATTTGGGAAATACGCCTCCAGCCGACACAGCGAACCGGTGCGCGCGCGTGTGTGTTTTTAACCTGACGTGTGGGACCCATACGTCAGGACGTGAGGCTGACGGACGGGCCCCACGGCCGTCGTCGTCAACCTCGGGTCAGAGAGGGCGGCGAGCTCACCGGCGTCGCGGTGGTCGACGGCGAGGCGATCTGAGGGCACCGACGTGCTCAGGACGGAGTCGCCATTCGGGTGGAGGTGGAGTTGGTCGCCTGGGTGCAGGGGTTCGCCGGCGACGAGGAAGCCGGCGGCAGAGCTTCGGGAGATGCTTGCCCCGGTCGATTTCGGCTGCAATAGAGAGGGGGAACAGAGGGCAAATGGTCAGGGAGGTGTTGAGGTTCCAGATCAAGAGATAGAAGAGGCGGAGAGAGCCTGTACCCCGAGATCGACGGCTACCCGAGGCGGCGGAGCTCGAGCTCGATCTCGAGCTCGGGTGCTCCTGGAGGAGAGTGGAGGGCACAGGGGGCCGATTTGGAGTAGGTAGGAGCGAGTGGTGGTGAGGGAGAGGCTCGGGGAGGCCTTTAAGTAGGCGAGCCACGGCTCACCGTAGACCTGTGCGCCGGTGAGGTTGTTGCCGTTGTTGTGGGTCACGGGGGCGTGCATGGGCGTGTCTGGGGTGCTCGTGGGTTCGGTCTAGAGTGAGGGAAGGAAGAGAGAGGGGGCAGGGGGCCAGAGGCGCCGCGCGTGTGAGCACGCTTACTGGTGCGCTCGGGCGGTCGTCGCGCGTGCGAGCTGGGGCGAGAGGAGGGAGAAGGAGGAGGGGGCCGACCAGCTGCCGTGTTGCGGACGTCGAGGCGTCTCGTCGGGCGCGCTGGGGAGGCCCGAGGTGGCCGGAGGCGGTTGGAAGGGGGTGGCTACAGTGCCTGGCCGCACTGTAGCGCGCTCCAGAGCGCCCAAATGGCTTGGCATGCCATTTTCTAAGTAGTGTGGGCGCCCCCAAGCATGTCCAACAGATCTAGGAGGGAGTAAAGAAAGAGGGGAGTGGCCTTGGATGCTTTGGGTGGCCAGTGGGTGAAGAGAGAGGAAGGAGAAGAGTGGAAATGGGGCTGTCCAGAATAAAAAATTGGTGGTTTCATCCCCTTGATCAATGAGCATTGACTTGTGCTAAATGCCAGAGGTAGAGGAAGGTTAGGAGGAGGTGTGGTAAACGGGAGAACTCATTTGGATTAGTGGAAGAGGCCCAAACAGGGTTTTTAGCTAAAATGCAGAAGGTGTTTGATATGGTTTTGGGGTACTTGCACTGATTTCCTTATTGTGCCACTTGGCAGGGGTGTTTTTTATGACAAAATGACAGGGTATAAGGAAGATGAGCTCATTTGTAAGAGTTTGCTAATGTAACTTTGGCAAACCCTAGAAAATCACTTCCCCTTGATGCACCACTTGGTGTAGTGGCCTCATTTGGTCATGTGAACATGCTCACAAAAGTTGGGGTCAAGGAGAGAAAGTTGGTAGTACAAAGTTGTTCAAATTTGATTCTGGTCAGAGAGGGTTTTGGGGCATTTTGGTGAACCAAAATGACCTTAATTAAGATGAGGCTTTGCAAGGTGATCACAATATGCATTTGTGACTTGCTGGATTTTCCTTGGATTTTTATGAAAATATTTCCTGTAGAAATATTTCAAATCCTTGAAATGGGCAGAAGTGGTTTTGGGAGGTTTTGTCCAATATTTTGAACATGACCATGTGTTGAAACTCTTATATATGGAAAATATATGTCCATTGAGTTTCCCTGATTTTTCTCAAATATTTTTTTTAATCTTTAAAATAATTTTAACCTATTAAAGACCATTTCTGGCCTTAAGAAAAAGCCTTTAAATAAAATAGGAAAGTAACTTTTAAAATTATATTTTTGTGGTTTCTGGGTATCCTATTTCTAATAGGAGTCAAATATATTTTTTAAAAGATTTTTCACACCCTTAATTAAGTACTTGTAGTTCAAGTCTCCATTGAGGGGTTTTTGGAAAACCCAATTTAGAAAATACTTTTTGGCCAAAATATTTTTGCAAGAAATTATTTTTATGTCCTACACACATGGAATGATCATTGAGCAAGGTTTTGGATCAAGGAGAAGAAGTATAAGAGTTGGAGGATTTATTTGATTTTTAGAGCACTTGCAAACAGCAGACACAAATCAAATCAAGCAAAGACCAAACACTCAAAAGTTTTTGTCAAACCACAATTTATCCTAATTTATTAGCTTAAGTGTTGTGGCATGAAAATCAGGGTGTGACAAAAAGTCTCCTTCCTTCTCCCGTTGGTGCCGCCGCGGATCCGCCTCACCTCCGATGGCCTTTGGGTGGTGGAGGTGCGGAGGATATCGGACCCCGCCGGCGGGAGGGACCCCGTCCTCGTTTTTGCTAGGTTCAACGTCTTGGTTTGGGTCGTGTGGCGGTGGCGATGTCCCTTGATAGGAATAATGTCTCCCACGTCCTATCCTCGTCCTAATGGTGCAAATAGCGTCGTTGGAGGATGTGTGGAGGCATGTCTCTGTCAGATCTCACAGGATTCAGCCGGTGCGGGTCTTCGGTGGATCTATTTGGATCCAATTGTTGCTCGTCTACGTTCGTGTGGGTACATGTTTGATCTTTCCAATCTAGAACTCTCTTCATCGATGATGGTTGTTGCTCTGATGCGTTGGTCCTTTGGGGCCTTAGCACGACAACTTTCTGAATGTCTGCTACAAGTCTACAACAAGGTTTGTTCGGTTCTGGTGAGGAAGGAGCGGTGTAGGCGGCGCGCCTTCGGCTCGGACCAGTGCTTATAGTCGTCCCTAGTTTGTCCATTGACCTCGATGTAATTTTTATTACCTCTAGTATTCTTTATACCGCCATGATTGATGAATAGATTGGAACCTTCTCTCCCCCCAAAAAAGTATAGGATTAGCAACCTAAACTTTGCAGGGCCTATAAACCGCAAAGGAGGGAGTATGGCATTACTACACACCTAAATGACGGTTATGTGTATCCCAAGCAATCAATCGTACAGTGGAATTAGAGGGGTGGCTATGCCCGAGGACTATAGGCATTTCCGCGTCTTCTTTTTCTTGACGGCATTTCCATTTGAATTTAACCTTTTGGGGGGGGGGGGCTTCTGATCTATTCATCTACTATCAAGGTACTACGACAAACACCGGAAGTAAAAGGTACATCAAGGTCCGTAGACCACCTAGCGACGACTATAAGCACTGGAGCGAGCCAAAGGCGCACTGCCGTCATCACCCCTTTAACTATCTAATGTAATATCAATTCTCCCCACCCAAAAACTTCAATTATGATCATTTATGTTATGAAAAAATAGTGAAGCTATATTTTATATGTTGAACTACAAAATCTTCTATTTTAATTTATGAATTGCATTTAAGTAAATTTCATTATCCTTCATGTATTATAACTTATAATAAAAGCTTTAATATATTTTTGGAAATTGAGTTTTCTAGATTTTACAAACCAGATGAGATAGGTATAAATTAAATCCAAAAATCACGGTCTATAATAGAGAATATATTTTACTAAAGAAAAGGTATCATATTTGAATTTGAATTAAGATTTTTAAATGTCATAAACTCAAATGGAATTAAACTTAGGAATTTCAAAATCAATGGAAAAAATAAATATGACATTTAATTTTGATTATACTTTTATGAATTTTTCAGAAAGTATTATAGAGTAAACATGAGATGGTTATGCTTTTGTCAATATTGTAGAACTGTTATAATTTCTTGTGACGTGATGCCTAGGTCACCTCTGATTTGGTCGCCACAGGGCGTGACATGCTTGACAATTTATCGAAATGAGAGTCTTGTGTTACAAGGGTAAATAAGGCATGGATTTCTTAAATTATCTCTTGTGAAAACTTCCATTTAAATGATGAAAGAAAATGTCACCCAAATAAAATACATGCTTAGTAGTAAAAAATATGTTTTAAAAAATACATCTAAACATACAATGACAAAAGAGTAAATGGGGGATGTTGTAATTGGAATTGTGCTTGAGGGGCATGCAAAATTTGTTTGCGAGATTATAACTTAATTAATTTAAACCCGAACTACCCAGTTAGATGCGATCTAATATAACCAATGAAATTTCACCCCTCCTCCCCATCCATACGTGATTAGGGTTTTTATCGAGTCAACCCCCTTGCGACTTAATTAGTTGAAAACCAAACTAGTTGCCGCCAATCTGTCTCGCCCTCAGCGGCCCTACCGATCATGGAGGTGCGGTGGACCCTAGTCCCTCATCGACAGGAGGGTTCCCATGTTTTCTTTAGGTAATCTTAGTGTAATGATCCGGGCGGTGAGGTGGTGATGATGTCCTAGAGTTAGAATAATATCCTCCTGACGTTTTCCGCTTCGGCGGAGGACGCGTGTAGGTGTGGTCCTGGCAGATATGTTTGGATCTAGTCCGCATAGTTCTCCGACAAATCTACTTAGATCAGGTTGACCCTAGTCTCCGGCGGATTCGTCTGGATTCAAGAGATGTTTGTGGTTGTTTGTTGTCGGTGTGTTTGCAGGTATGGTCCTTTTGATCCATGTGTTTTCTTCGTCGATGATGATTGTTGTTTTGGTGTGTTGGTCCTTGAGGACCTTAGCATGACGGTTTTCCGGCTGCGAACCGGTGAGGGACGGACGATGACGGTAACAGATCTTGGGCTTGCTCCAATGCTCGTAGTCCTTGCTAGGTGACCAATGAACCTAGTTTTATATATTTTACTTATGGAGATCTTTGTACTACTGTTACATTTTGTTGATAGATTATTAAACAACTTTTCAAAACTAAGATCTTTTTTAGCAAGAGAATTGTCACTAGCTAAAACTTGCTAAAA
>NC_057802.1:142225029-142272910 GCF_018294505.1 Triticum aestivum
CATAGTCTTGGGTTTTTCTTAGCGAGACCTGGCTACTCATGTACTACTCCCTCCGTTCCTAAATATTTGTCTTTTTAGATATTTTAAATGGACTACCACATATGAATGTATATAAACATATTTTAGAGCGTAGATTCACTCATTTTGCTTTGTATGTAGTCACTTGTTGAAATCCCTAGAAAGATAAATATTTAGGAACGGAGGGAGTATTAAGCATGTATCTAACTAGCTTTGTAATAGGGTTTCGGCGTCACATTTTATTCGTTTGGCTGTGTGGCTTTATATATAAAGCAGGAAAAAAGCCTGCTTTGAGGATTTGGTTAATTTACTTCTTCGATGGAAGTCTGAACCGACAAAATACTGCAGCGTTTTGTGCCATCTGAATTCGGGTGTGACGTGGAGCATCATGCCGAACGCACCCTGGAGCCGGCAAAGAGCATGATAGTGGAATCCAAGCTTCGAGTTCGGCGAGCCATCAGAGACGCAGGGATTCCTCACACCATCATCTGCAGCTACTGGGCCATTGGCTTGCTGTTTTCTACACTCGGCAACTCCGGAGAAAATGGCCCTCTGTCGACAGGGGTGGACATCTTTGGTGATGAAAAATCACGAGGTAAGCATTTACTATTTCAACGTGTCATCTACTCCCTTCGTTTTTAAATATAATATTTTTATAGATTTCAATATAAACCATATACGGACATATGTAGATATATTTTAAAGACTCATTTTTGTTTCGTATGTAGTTTCTTATTTGTTGGAGTTGTGTCGAATATAGTGTACAAGGTAGGTTACAGTTGGACTTGTAGTTGTAATGTGTTTAGATAGGACATGGAGTCGTGTCCTAGTAGGACACTTGTATCCTAGGCCTCTCATATATAGTGGGGGTAGACACACGATGTAACATATGCCAAAGCCTGTTCGGCAACGCTCCAACTCTCAATTTCCATTAACTCCGTAGTGGAGCTGAGCCGAACAAGAAAACTCCGTGGAGTTCAAATCGAGAAGCTGACTATTCTCCTAGTGCAAATTTGTAGGAGTTGGGGAAGCTGCCTTTTCCTGGCTCCGTGAAAACGAAGGAGCTGGAGTTGATCGTTATTACGAGGTGCTGCCACCGCCAAGTGACCTCTGCGTACCGGTTTGATTGATTTCTCCCCCGAACAGCCCATGTCTCCCTTTTGGTAGCCTCTCCATCATGGTTGATGTACATTTTTTAAGGAGAAAAAGGGTACCGATGTAGCCTATCGAGCTGGGCTTTGCTCCCTTTCCTCTCAAACGGGCTTCAGCCCATCTAAATGGGTTGTCAGCCCATGTCAGCGACGAGAAGCAGGAGCTGCGCAGCCGAACGTATTTCCATCACCGTGAGAAGCTGGAAATCGAATCTAGGAGTAGAAGTTGAGGAGTTTGGGAAGCTAGGCCGTTGCCGAACAGGCCCATAATAGCACCGGAACGCAGGGGAAGCCGGCGGCATGTGCCGGCATCCAGGGCGACCGGGTGCGGTATTGTGACGGTGTCACGGGGAGGAGCGCCCGTAGTCATGCCCCGGGGATGTAGCCATATCAGTGAGACTCGTTAACAAATCTTGGTGCCGTGCTCGTGTGATTGCTTGGTCCTCGGATGATCGACGGTGACCTCGGATTTATTCTTCAAGTGGTATCATGATCGAGGTTCAAAGGAGGTCGCAGTTGTTGATAAAGAGGAAGGATCAGGAGATGCAGCCGGCAGCGGTGTGGTTCTTAGCGAGATCGAGAAAAACGAAGATCAAAGACAGACGCGTGTGCACGTGGTAGCAACAGAATTCAGCAGCAGGCGAGGCGTACGTCGATCGAAATTGATAGATCGGTCGGGCGAGCGTTCAGGCAGCAGCGCACATGACTCGGCGACAGGCAACAAGCTAGGCGGGGCTGCTAGGGCAAACTGCGAGCGACCTGGCAACGTGCCTGGTGTGGCTACAGGCGGATGGGGTCGGGCGGAGGCCAAGTAGCACCAGATGCTGTTGGGCTGGCCGATTTGGGCCATGGGCCAAGGGCGTGCAAAGCTGGAGACTGTTGCAAGGCTCAGCCGTTGTGAGCTACATACGAGATTTGTTTTTGAAACAAAAGTGGACCGGGTCCTCGTATATGACGTGGAAGAGGCAAAAGCAACACATCGAATCGGCGGAAAGAAAATCCATCAGATTATCCATCGGAATAGCAGGAGCGTTGGCAAAGCAAGGCAACGGCCAGCATTGTAATTAGTGCCAAGGGAGCTGCCCATCGCGTGAAGACCAGGAGGTCTTTTTTGGCTGGAGTTGTGCACGGAAGTGCTTGTGTACTTCGGCGTCGCGGGGATAGCTTAGGTATTTTTCTCGCAGGGTCAGCCGTACAAAAACTATGGCGCCAACAGGTACCAGGTTAGAGGTGGTGAAGTTTGTGGGACTGAAAACCTTGGGTTATGGCAGACAGAGTTGAAAGATTTGTTGGCGCAATAGGGATGCTTGAAGGGGTTGCAGGAAATCATGTCAGCTAAGACGGAATTATCATGTGATGATGGAAATTCGTAGAAGATGATTTGAGAGCCTCGAGCGTGTCGTACAGTCGAACGAGTTCGGCTAGGTTGGACTAGGCAGTCTGACGGATCGACGCAAGTCGGTTGGTACAGAAGACGGTGGTGAGATCGGCGATGACGACATAGGAGCGTGATGCTGATAGTGACCGACTTCTGGGGCGTGGAAACACGTGGTGCAGGCCCGAGGGCTTGTGTGGCTTCGACAAGACTATGGCGCGGGGTTGATTCAAGACGGTGCACATGAGTTTGGAGTCGACGAGGCGCGGGGTGGCACGTACAACCACCATGGAGTCATGTTGAAGCTGGAGCTGAAGTTTGGAAGACTTCACTCGGTGCTGATTGAGGGGCTACGGCGTAAGTCGACAGAGAGTCGAAGCCTATTCAGCAGGAAAAAGCGAGGGACACGTAGTTCGGACTGAAACCCAATGGTCTGATGGAAGCTTGAAACTCGTCATCGGTCGGTGATGATCGGTGGTACTCTACAGTGGGGGTTGAGTGGTGTGGGTCGCGACCCTTGAGACTCAACCGGGGCAGCGGAGGCTCGACGCGGTAATAGCGGCGAGGCGTGCGGTATGCACGGGACATGGAGACGGGCCAGGGCTCTGGTGGTCATGCATGTGATGAGACAACTGTGAATTTGACTCGGGATGACTAAAAGCAATGGTGAAATTCCTTCTAGTTTCAGACATGCAGTCAAGAAATGAGCAGTGATGTTGAGTTCAGGTAACTCTTATATGTGACACCAATATGTGAGTTGTTCATTGTCACGCAGATCAGTGATTGGTGTGTGATGGCGTTGACGGATACTCTGGAAGTTAGGAGCACAAACAAGAGTAACAAGGAACTTAATTTTGCTCGAGTATTGACTGTGGCCAAGAAAAGAGGACTACAAGTTGCAGATGGAGTCACATGGAGTCTTTGAAGTAGCAGCGATACTCATGGGATAAGCTCAAGTCCAATGTACATGGAAGTTTGACGCATGAACAAATCCAGGGTAGTGGAGTATATTCGCCAAGGTGTAGTTTGTTGGAGTTGTGTCGAATATAATGTACAAGGTAGGTTACAGTTGGACTTGTAGTTGTACTGTGTTTAGATAGGACATGGAGTCGTGTCCTAATAGGACACTTGTATCCTAGGCCTTTCATATATAGCGGAGGTAGACACACGATGTAACCTATGCCAACATAATAGCACCGAAACGCAGGGGAAGCCGGTGGCATGTGCCGGCGTCCAGGGCGACCGTGTGCGGTATTGTGACGGTGTCACGGGAAGGAGCGTCCGTAGTCATGCCCCGGGATGTAGCCATATCAGTGAACATCGTTAACAAATTTTGGTGTCGTGCTCGTGTGATTGCTTGGTTCTCGGATGATCGACGGTGGTCTCGGATTTATTCTACATTATTGAAATCTTAAAAAAACTTATATTTAATACGGAGGGAGTAGATGTAATTTCTGAGTTCGGCACTACTTTTTCAGCCATCTTTGTAGACGAGAAGGATATGAGTATGCTGACCATAAGAGCCGTGGAGGACCCACGAACGCTTGACAAGATCCTGCACGTGCGCCCTCCCGCCAACATGCGCTCCTTCGGCCAGCTCCTCCATCTCCTGGAGAAGAAAACCGGCAGGACGTTCGAGAGGCACTACGTCACCGAACAGGAGCTCGCCAAGAAAATCCAAGGTAGCTTCCTATCAATTCATCCGTACATGGTAGCTAGTTACATATGAAATGGTGTGTGATCGTCTACAAATCGAGCTGATCGTCTTCGCCGGGGCTCTAAATGCAGAGGCTCCGTTCCCTCTCAACTTTCAGCTGGCGATGGTGCACTCGACGCTGGTGCACGGCGGGGCGGGCGAGCGCGCCGTCGACCCGGCCGTCGACGTGGAGGCGACGCAGCTGTACCCGAACATACAGTTCGCCACGGTGGAGGAGTGCCTGGATGGCCTTCTTCTCTGACTCTGACTGAGACTGGAAGAGCCGGTGTGCGAGCTGTGATGTTACATCGGCCGTTATCTTATCGCCGGCTTGTGTGGTTTCATTTCATTCAAGTTACATTGTCATGTGATGTGTCAAAAAGATCCCTAAAATCAAGATCCTCGTTTACGTCCACTCTCCATGTGCCATGTTAATCTAGTGCCCATTTGGAACTCTAGTTATGCGTCTCGTCGAATCCGGTTTCGCTCGTGGCACTAGAGGGAGAAGTGTCTTCGCCCACAGGGCCCGTGGGTGTGCTAGCCCAGTTCGCGGCCGCGCGTTCGCTGCTTCATTTTACCGTTCGTTTTTCCTCTTGTTTTTCTTTGTTTTGTTTTTTCTTTTCGGGTTCTTCATGTTTTTCTGGATTTTTTTTCTTTCCGGTTTTTTTCTTTCACTAAAAGCTGATGAGAAATTTTTCAATAAAAGGTGCACAAAATTTTCAGAAAATGATTACATTTTGAATTTTATTTTTTGAAAAAAGGTTGAAATTCCACATTTTGGTCGTAATTAAAAAAGTAGTTTTTACTTTCTAAATCTTGTTCCAAAAATTTAGCATTTTTTAGAAGATACGTTCATGTTTCCAAAAATAGTTCCTTTTTCAAAAATTTACTTTTTAAAAAATTATTCACAATTCATAAAAATAGTTGGGAATCCGAAATTTGTTAGTGATACTAAAAAATGTTCACATTTTTAAAAAATAATCCATGTTTCCAAAAAGCTTTCATACTTTTCAAATTTTGGTCGATTTTTAAAATATGTTCACTATTCAAAAAATTAGTTCATAATCCGAATTTTTTTCACAATTTTACAAAAACAGATTTTTTTTGAAGTAATCACGTTTTAAAAAAATCACGTTTTCCAATTTTATCCACTTTTCAAAAGGTACTAAAAGACAACACCGGTTTTTTGGGGTGAAAAAAAGACAAAAAACATAAGAAGAAAATTATAAAAAGTAGCTTCTTTCGCAAAGTGGGCCAGCCCATTTGTGTAGGCTTCAGCGAACCCACTCCTAGTTGATGCACAAGCTCTCCGGGGAGGATGTGTCCTAGGATATCGCTTCGTTCCCAACTGCCTTGCACAGGCGATTCGGAGGCGACAGTTTCCTCTGGTGAACTCCGGCAACGCAGCGGCTTCTGTCCTCCTCTATTCGTTGCTTCAGCAACGCGAAGCAGCGGATGGAGGGGGGCTCCTGTTTGTTTCCGTGTTGTTCCAGGTAGGATCATTGTTCTGTTTGGTGGTGCCGGGACGGTGAGGACGGCTCCACGTCGAGTAAATTTGCCTTGATTTCTTTCTCACCACAGCGATGCTCTCCATGGCATCGACGAAGGGCCGGTGGTTTTGTGTACTTGTCTTTCTCTCGGGGTGGCGAGTTCAGTTTTTCTATCCGTGGATGGTGGTCGCTGCATGTTTGGTCGCTGCATGTTGCAGCGACGGCATCATCCGGGGTGAAGTGGTATTCCTGAAACTGGGATGATGGCTTGTAGGCGGCGGATCCGGTTTTGTTCCCCACCCTTGTCGACGCGGTGCAGTGGATTCGGGTCCAGGCTAGCACGGGGACAATCTCCGGCCGGTGCGCCACAGCGATATGTGCCTTGCTGCTCGCAGCGGGCCTGTTCTTCAGTTCTAAAAGCCTCTTTGGCGATGGCGCGGCCATGGATCTTGCAACGATGGAAGCTGGGCTTTAGTCGTGATGAGCCTCTCGACGACTAAGAAACTTGGAGGCAATCACTAGTTTAGATGTGTGCGAAACCCCAATGAACCTTCTTGTAATCTTCTTTGTATTTGGACTTAGTCTGCAATGTTTCCAGAAAATCTGTTTTTCCCTGGCACTTCTACTATTTTCTGTGTGCACATGTTCTTGTAACTCGGTTATTGTTTAATGAATGGCACGGTAACTCTAAAAAAACCAGCGATTGGACATGCAGCCCAATTCGACAGCTCTGTTCTTTCCTTTTGGTTTTCTCCAAGAAAAATGATTGTTTGATGTTTGATTTAGAAAGATACATAATCGCAACATCTAAAGAAATGTCCAGGATTAAAAACAGTGAACTAAAAATATAATCCTAGACTTAAAAATGATGAAATTTTGAAAAACTATTCACATATTTAAAAAAAAGTGCTTTAAAAATACCCTGATTGCAAAAAATGTTCATGAACCATATTTTTTCCCAAAAAATGAAAATATTCTTGAATTTTAAAAAAGACATTGAATTAAAAATATGTTCGTGTATTAACAAATTATTCTTGTTACTAAAAAATATTCGTGAATTGATAAAATGTCATTGGATTAAAAAGGTTTTTGTGTTCTCATAAGATATATGCAGGAAAATAATTAAATCTCTTGAATTTTGAAAATCTTAATGAATTATTAAAGTGGCTCCCCTTGTCGGAGGAGGACGGGTGTTTGCTGCGGCGGCGGTACTCCTCGCGTCGAAGGAGATCACGATCTCTTTCTTAATGGAGGAGCCGGCCGCCATGGGGCAAGACAGCCCCGGAGAGTAAGGTTGGTGGGGCCACGATCAAGAGTCGCTCGCCCGGTGCCGAGGCCCGGGACTTGCCCATTGCTGGTGAGTGAAGGAAGAGGGAAGAGGCGGAGGTTTGCAGAGATGTGGAGTGCAGAGTGTGTTGTGGACGTGGACGACGTCGATGTTGTGCTTAAATAGTCGTGACCAGGCGAACGGAGAGTCAGACTGCTTCAATGCGGCGTAGCGATCGGAGTTGGTTTCTCAGAATGACACGTCCGCATTGAAGCGGTTTCGCCCGTCTAGTAGCGTTGGTCAGCGTCGCCCTCCCGTCCGATAACATCGTGCGGAATCAATGCCAGCCGCTGCGGCTCTGGGCCGACATAGAATGCGGCGCGTGAAGTGGTGCATCTGTTGGAGACAGGCGCGAGAGTGGATTTTGGGAGGGTCCGGGTTGTTGGACCTTAGAGCATCTAGAGTCGGGCGGCCCCAACCTGCTCAAACACCCGGGCGGACGGCCCGGTCACAAAAATTTGACCCAGACGGGCTCCTTAAACGGGTCTCAGACGCCCAAGTTGACCGACACCCCTCATATCCAGCCCAAATATGGGGGCGCCCGGGCGCGTCCACCACGTCGGACCCGACAACCTTACCCCACCATAATTTGCACCAAATCGACCAAACCCTTCCTCCTCCTCCCACCTCCCTCCTACTTTTCCCGTGCCCGAGCCCTCGCCAACCACCACCCTTGCTCCCCATCCTCACCACCGGTCCTGATCCTCCGTCCTAGATGCCATTGATGTCTACTACGCAACCTTCTTCTTGTAGACGTTGTTGGGCCTCCAAGTGCAGAGGTTTGTAGGACAGTAGCAAATTTACCTCAAGTGGATGACCTAAGGTTTATCAATCCGTGGGAGGTGTAGGATGAAGATGGTCTCTCTCAAACAACCCTGCAACCAAATAACAAAGAGTCTCTTGTGTCCCCAACACACCCAATACAATGGTAAATTCTATAGGTGCACTATTTCGGCGAAGAGATGGTGATACAAGTGCAATATGGATGGTAGATATAGGTTTTTGTAATCTGAAAATATAAAAACAACAATGTAACAAGTGGTAAAAGTGAGCACAAACGGTATTGCAATGCTAGGAAACAAGGCCTAGGGTTCATACGTTCACTAGTGCAAGTTCTCCCAACAATAATAACATAATTGGATCATATAACTATCCCTCAACATGCAACAAAGAGTCACTCCAAAGTCACTAATAGTGGGGAACAAACGAAGAGATTATTGTAGGGTACAAAACCACATCAAAGTTATTCTTTCGGATCAATCTATCATAGAGTTCGTACTAGAATAACACCTTAAGACACAAATCAACCAAAACCCTAATGTCACCTAGATACTCCAATGCCACCTCAACTATCCGTGGGTATGATTATACGACATGCATCACATAATCTCAGATTCATCTATTCAATCCAACACAAAGTACTTCAAAGAGTGCCCCAAAGTTTCTACCGGAGAGTCAACACGAAAACGTGTGCCAACCCCTATGCATAGGTTCATGGGCGGAACCCGCAAGTTGATCACCAAAACATACATCAAGTGGATCAATAGAATACCCCATTGTCACCACGGGTATCCCACGCAAGACATACATCAAGTGTTCTCAAATCCTTAAAGACTCAATCCGATAAGATAACTTCAAAGGGAAAACTCAATCCATTACAAATGAGTAGAGGGGGAGAAACATCATAAGATCCAACTATAATAGCAAAGCTCGCGATACATCAAGATTGTGCCAAATCAAGAACACGAGAGAGAGATCAAACACATAGCTACTAGTACATACCCTCAGCCCCGAGGGTGAACTACTCCCTCCTCGTCATGGAGAGCGCCGGGATGATGAAGATGGCCACCGGTGAGGCATCCCCCTCTGGCAGGGTGCCGGAACAGGGTTCCGATTGGTTTTTGGTGGCTACAGAGGCTTGCGGCGGCGAAACTCCCCATCTATTTTGTCCCCTGATGTTTTTAGGGTATATGGACATATATAGGCGAAAGAAGTCGGTCAGGGGAACCACGAGGGGCCCACGAGGGTGGAGGGCGCGCCCAGGGGGGTGGGCGCACCCCCTGCCTCGTGCCTTCCTCGTTGATTCCCTGACGTGTACTCCAAGTCTCCTGGATTGCTTCCGTTCCAAAAATAACTCTCCCGAAGGTTTCATTCCATTTGGACTCCGTTTGATATTCTTTTTCTGCGAAACACTGAAACAAGGGAAAAAACAGGAACTGACACTGGGCTCTGGGTTAATAGGTTAGTCCCAAAAATAATATAGAAGTGTAAAATAAAGCCCATAAACATCAAAACAAATAATATAATAGCATGGAACAATCAAAAATTATAGATACGTTGGAGACGTATCAGCATCCCCAAGCTTAATTCCTGCTCGTCCTCGAGTAGGTAAATGATAAAAACAGAATTTTTTATGTGGAATGCTACCTAACATATTTATCCATGTAATTCTCTTTATTGTGGCAAGAATATTCACATCCATAAGATTCAAGACAAAAGTTTAATATTGACATAAAAATAATAATACTTCAAGCATACTAACAAAGTAATCATGTCTTCTCAAAATAACATGGCCAAAGAAAGCTATCCCTACAAAATCATATAGTCTGGCTATGCTCTATCTTCATCACACAAAATATTTAAATCATGCACAACCCCGATGACAAGCCAAGCAATTGTTTCATACTTTTGATGTTCTCAAACTTTTTCAATCTTCACGCAATACATGAGCATGAGCCATGGACATAGCACTATAGGTGGAATAGAATGGTGGTTGTGGAGAAGACAAAAAGGAGAAGATAGTCTCACATCAACTAGGCGTATCAACGGGCTATGGAGATGCCCATCAATAGATATCAATGTGAGTGAGTAGGGATTGCCATGCAACGGATGCACTAGAGCTATAAGTATATGAAAGCTCAACAAAAGAAACTAAGTGGGTGTGCATCCAACTCGCTTGCTCACGAAGACCTAGGGCAATTTGAGGAAGCCCATCATTGGAATATACAAGCCAAGTTCTATAATGTAAAAATTCCCACTAGTATATGAAAGTGACAACATAGGAAACTCTCTATCATGAAGATCATGGTGCTACTTTGAAGCACAAGTGTGGTAAAAGGATACTAGCATTGTCCCTTCTCTCTTTTTCTCTCATTTATTATTATTATTTTTGTTTTTTGGGCCTTCTCTCTTTTTTTGGCCAATTTTTTCTCCTTTTTTTATTTTTCGTCTGGAGTCTCATCCCGACTTGTGGGGGAATCATAGTCTCCATCATCCTTTCCTCACTGGGACAATGCTCTAATAATGATGATTATCACACTTTTATTTACTTACAACTCAAGAATTACAACTCAATACTTAGAACAAGATATGACTCTATATGAATGCCTCCGGCGGTGTACCGGGATGTGCAATGAATCAAGAGTGACATGTATGAAAGAATTATGAACGGTGGCTTTGCCACAAATACAATGTCAACTACATGATCATGCAAAGCAATATGACAATGATGAAGCGTGTCATAATAAACGGAACGGTGGAAAGTTGCATGGCAATATATCTCGGAATGGCTATGGAAATGCCATGATAGATAGGTATGGTGGCTGTCTTGAGGAAGGTATATGGTGGGTGTATGATACCGGCGAAAGGCGCGCAGTATTAGAGAGGCTAGCAATGGTGGAAGGGTGAGAGTGCGTATAATCCATGGACTCAACATTAGTCATAAAGAACTCACATACTTATTGCAAAAATCTATTAGTTATCAAAACAAAGTACTACGCGCATGCTCCTAGGGGGATAGATTGGTAGGAAAAGACCATCGCTCGTCCCCGATCGCCACTCATAAGGAAGACAATCAATAAATAAATCATGCTCCGACTTCATCACATAACGGTTCACCATACGTGCATGCTACGGGAATCACAAACTTCAGAACAAGTATTTCTCAAATTCACAACTACTCAACTAGCATGACTCTAATATCACCATCTTCATATCTCAAAACAATTATCAAGTATCAAACTTCTCTTAGTATTCAATGCACTTTATATGAAAGTTTTTATTATACCTATCTTGGATGCTCATCACATTAGGACTAAATTCATAACCAAAGCAAATTATCATGATGTCTAAGACTCTCAAAATAATATAAGTGAAGCATGAGAGTTCATATATTTCTACAAAATAAAACCACCTTCGTTCTCTAAAAGGATATAAGTGAAGCACTAGAGCAAACGACAAACTACTCCGAAAGATATAAGTGAAGATCAATGAGTTGTCGAATAATTATGTAACTATGTGAAGACTCTCTAACATTTAAGAATTTCAGATCTTGGTATTTTATTTAAACAGCAAGCAAAAAAATAAAAAATAAAATGACGCTCCAAGCAAAACACATATCATGTGGTGAATAAAAATATAGCTCCAAGTAAAGTTACCGATGAACGAAGACAAAAGAGGGGATGCCATCCGGGGCATCCCCAAGCTTAGGCTTTTGGTTGTCCTTGAATATTACCTTGGGTTGCCTTGGCCATCCCCAATCTTAGGCTCTTGCCACTCCTTATTCCATAGTCCATCGAATATTTACCCAAAACTTGAAAACTTCACAACACAAAACTTAACAGAAGATCTCGTGAGCTCCGTTAGCAAAAGAAAACAAAACACCACTTCAAGGTACTGTAATGAACTCATTCTTTATTTTTATTGGTGTTAAATCTACTGTATTCCAACTTCTCTATGGTTTATAAACTATTTTACTAGCCATAGATTCATCAAAATAAGCAAACAACACACGGAAAACAGAATCTGTCAAAAACAGAACAGTCTGTAGTAATCTGTAACTAACGCAAACTTCTGGAACTCAATTTTTTTTAACAAAATAGGACGACCTAGATAATTTGATTATTGATCTTCTGCAATTGTAATCAGTATTTTATCACGTTCTGGTGATTTTAAACAATTGTTTTTGTGAACCGAAAGTTTCTGGAATTTTCAGCAAGATCAAATAACTATCATCCAAGAAGATCCTATAGGTCTTACTTGGCAAAAACACTAATTAAAACATAAAACCACATCTTAACAGAATCTAGATGGGTTATTTATTACTAAATAGAACCAAAAAGCAAGAGACTAAAATAAAATTGGGTTGCCTCCCAACAAGCGCTAACGTCTAACGCCCCTAGCTAGGCATGATGATTTCAATGATGCTCACATAAAAGATAAGAATTGAAACATAAAGAGAGCATCATGAACAATATGACTAGCACATTTAAGTCTAAACCACTTCCTATGCATTGGGATTTTGTGAGCAGACAACTTATGGGAACAATAATCAACTAGCATAGGAAGGCAAAACAAGCATAACTTCAAAACTTTAAGCACATAGAGAGGAAACTTGATATTATTGCAATTTCTACAAGCATATGTTCCTCTCTCATAATAATTTTCAGTAGCATCATGAATAAATTCAACAATATAACCAGCACCTAAAGCATTCTTTTCATGATCTACAAGCATAGAAAATTTACTATTCTCCACATAAGCAAAATTCTTCATAAGAAATAATAGGAGGATATTGGGAAGTCTCTTCCCTTTCATTAGTATTCTCTTCATCTTCTATTTGTTTTCTTGTCTTTATGTAATTGGCAATATAAGGATTTTCAATGCAATTCACCGCACAATACATATAAATTTTTTCTAGATCAAAATCAAGAAGTTTATAACGGGCAAATTCTGGAAGATGCTTAGTTATACGTTTCATTTCTTCGTAACCCATAAGCAAACTAAGTTCATTATAATGTGCAAGGGAAATCAAGTCATCACAATTTTTGGACACGATTAGATCATGAAACAATTTGCATCGGATAGTTAAATGACCCCGTTCATTGCAAAGTTCACAAGTACGGCTAAGAAAATTTAAATTTTCAGCACAAACATCTAGCCTTTCTTGCAACAATTTAGTTTCTAAATGCTTATGCCTCTTGCAATATCTATTTTCCCTATTTGGTGTGTACTTGCAAACCCAATGCACTCCACAAAAATTGACATGTTTATAGGAGACATTTTCATCATAACTAGTGCAATCATCATTAGTACTATGGATATTCAAAGAGTTCATACTAACAACATTGCAATCATGCTCATCATTCATGGATTTAGTGCCAAACATTTTATAGACTTCTTCTTCTAGCACTTGAGCACAATTTTCCTTTTCATCATACTTACGAAAGATATTAAAAAGATGAAGCGTATGAGACAAACTTAATTCCATTTTTTTGTAGTTTTCTTTTATATACTAAACTAGTGATAAAACAAGAAACAAAAAGATTCGATTGCAAGATCTAAAGATATACCTTCAAGCACTCACCTCCCCGGCAACGGCGCCAGAAAAGAGCTTGATGTCTACTACGCAACCTTCTTCTTGTAGACGTTGTTGGGCCTCCAAGTGCAGAGGTTTGTAGGACAGTAGCAAATTTCCCTCAAGTGGATGACCTAAGGTTTATCAATCCGTGGGAGGCGTAGGATGAAGATGGTCTCTCTCAAACAACCCTGCAACCAAATAGGAAAGAGTCTCTTGTGTCCCCAACACACCCAATACAATGGTAAATTGTATAGGTGCACTAGTTCGGCGAAGAGATGGTGATACAAGTGCCATATGGATGGTAGATATAGGTTTTTGTAATCTGAAAATATAAAAACAGCAAGGTAACTAATGATAAAACTGAGCGTAAACGGTATTGCAATGCTAGGAAACAAGGCCTAGGGTTCATACTTTCACTAGTGTAAGTTCTCTCAACAATAATAACATAATTGGATCATATAACTATCCCTCAACATGCAACAAAGAGTCGCCCCAAAGTCACTAATAGCGGGGAACAAACGAAGAGATTATTGTAGGGTACGAAACCACCTCAAAGTTATTCTTTCGGATCAATCTATCATAGAGTTCGTACTAGAATAACACCTTAAGAAACAAATCAACCAAAACCCTAATGTCACCTAGATACTCCAATGTCACCTCAAGTATCCGTGGGTATGATTATATGACATGCATCACACAATATCAAATTCATCTATTCAATCCAACACAAAGTACTTCAAAGAGTGCCCCAAAGTTTCTACCGGAGAGTCAAGACGAAAATGTGTGCCAACCCCTATGCATAGGTTCATGGGCAGAACCCGCAAGTTGATCACCAAAACATACATCAAGTGGATCAATAGAATACCCCATTGTCACCACGGGTATCCCACGCAAGACATACATCAAGTGTTCTCAAATCCTTAAAGACTCAATCCGATAAGATAACTTCAAAGGGAAAACTCAATCCATTACAAGAGAGTAGAGGGGGAGAAACATCATAAGATCCAACTATAATAGCAAAGCTCGCGATACATCAAGATCGTGCCAAATCAAGAACACGAGAGAGAGAGAGAGAGAGAGAGATCAAACACATAGCTACTAGTACATACCCTCAGCCCCGAGGGTGAACTACTCCCTCCTCGTCATGGAGAGCGCCGGGATGATGAAGATGGCCACCGGTGAGGGATCCCCCCTCTGGCAGGGTGCCAGAACAGGGTCCCGATTGGTTTTTGGTGGCTACAGAGGCTTGCGGTGGCGGAACTCCCGATTTATTCCGTCCCCTGATGTTTTAGGGTATATGGACATATATAGGCGAAAGAAGTCGGTCAGGGGAGCAACGAGGGGCCCACGAGGGTGGAGGGCGCGCCCCCTTCCTCGTGCCTTCCTCGTTGATTCCCTGAAGTGTACTCCAAGTCTCCTAAATTGCTTCCGTTCCAAAAATAACTCTCCCGAAGGTTTCATTCCATTTGGACTCCGTTTGATATTCTTTTTTTGCGAAACACTGAAACAAGGGAAAAAACAGGAACTGGCACTGGGCTCTGGGTTAATAGGTTAGTCCCAAAAATAATATAAAAGTGTAAAATAAATACCATAAACATTAAAAACAGATAATATAATAGCATGGAACAATAAAAAATTATAGATACGTTGGAGACGCATCAGCCATCCAGCCCATCCCTGACCACGCGATGGAGACTGTGTTCGCCTCATCCATCGAAGTCCCCTCGTCGGCTTCGTCATGCAAGCAGAGAACATCGCTCGGAGGATGCGGCGATGCCGGCAGCGAGAGAGGGAAGCTACGACGGTGTAGCAGGGAGATATAGACATGGACAAGCAGTTGCCCCCCCCACCCCCCGCGCGGCCAAAATCCTGCAACCATCTATCTGTCCGCCAACATGGGTTGCGCCATCGGACCACGTTGGGACAAAGGAGGATCTGGCGGCCGATTGGGGAATTCCGGAGAGCTTTCAGCCCACGTAGATGCTGGCGGTGGACGATGTCTACTACACAACTTGTTCTTGTAGACTCGTGTTGGGCCTCCAAGCGCAGAGTTTTTTAGGACAATAGCAAATTTCCCTCAAGTGGATGACCTAAGGTTTATCAATTCGTGGGAGGTGTAGGATGAAGATGGTCTCTCCCAAACAACCCTGCAACCAAATAATAAAAAGTCTCTTGTGTCCCCAACACACCAAATACAATGGTAGATTGTATAGGTGCACTAGTTCGGCGAAGAGATGGTGATACAAGTGTAGTAACGATAATAGATATTGATTTTTTGTAATAGGAACAATAAAAATAGCAAGGTAACAATTGATAAAACGGAGCACAAACGATATTGCAATCCTTGAAAATGAGGCCTAGGGTCCGTACTTTCGCTAGTGCAATCCCTCAACAATGCTAATCTAATCGGATCATATAACCATCCCTCAACGTGTGATGAAGAATCACTCCAAAGTTCTTATCTAGCGGAGAATATAAGAAGAAATTGTTTGTAGGGTACGAAACCACCTTATAGTTATTCTTGCCGTTCGATCTATTCAAGAGTTCGTACTAAAATAAGGCAAAGTTATTATTTCCATTCGATCTATCCAAGAGTTTGTACTAAAATAACACCATATGATACGCATCAACCAACTCTAATGTCATCTAGATACTCCAATGTCACCACAAGTATCCATGAGTTACTTATACGATACGCATCAAACAATTTCAGATTCATAATGCTCGATCCAACACAAAGAACCTCAAAAAGTGCCCCAAGATTTCTACCAGAGAAACAAGGAAGAAAACGTGCATCAACCCCTATGCATAGATTACCCCAATGTCACCTCGGGAATCCGCGAGTTGAGTGCCAAAACATATCTCAAGTGAATCAATATAATACCCCATTGTCACCACGGGTATTCATATGCAAGGCATATGTAAAGTGCTCTAAAATCCATAAAAGTATTCAATCCGATAAAACGAAATCTCAAAGGGAAAACTCAATTCATCACAACAAGATAGAGAGGGAGAAACACCATATGATCCAACTATATTAACAAAGCCCGCCATACATCAAGATCGTGCCATCAAGAACACGAGAGAGAGAGAGAGATTAAACACATAGCTACTGGTACAAACCCTCAGCCCCGAGGGTGGACTACTCCCTCCTCATCATGGTGGCCGCCGGGATGATGAAGATGGCCATCGGTGATGATTTTCCCCTCCGGCGGAGTGCCGGAACGGGGTCTAGATTGGTTTTTCGTGGCTAAGGAGGCCTGTGGAGGCGGAACTTCTGATCTAGGGTTATTTCTGATGGTTTCTCTATTTATAGGATTTTTTGGCGTTGGTTTCACACGAAGATGGATGTCGAGGTGAGCACAACCCACCGGGGCAAGCCACACCCCTCTGGCGCGCCCTGGTGGGTTGTGCCCTCCCCATGGGTCTTCTGGCCCTCCCATGAAGCTTCGGGGGTCTCTTTTGTTCCAAAAAAAATCGTCAAAAAGTTTCAGCTCATTTGGAGAACTTCCATTTCTGCACAAAAAACAACACCACGGTAGTTCTGCTGAACAACGTCAGTCCGGGTTAGTTCCATGCAAATCATACCAAAACCATATAAAATTGTTGTAAACATGGCATGAGTACTTCATAAATTATAGATACGTTGGAGACGTATCATCATCCCCAAGCTTAATTCCTACTCGTCCTCGAGTAGGTAAATGATAAAAGAAATAATTTATGAAGTGTGAATGCTAGCAAAGTGCATAAGTTTGATCAATGATAATTTCAATCACTTTTCCTAGCATCATAGCAACAACTCTTTCTCATAAAACTCATCATGATAAAGTAGCAATTGGAAATGGAATTTTTTGTGTGGAATGCTACCTATCATATTCATCATATAATCTTTCTTTTGTAGCATGGACATTTGGACTTGAATGATTCAAAGCAATAGTCTATAATTTGACATGAGGACATCAATACTCAAGCATATCAACAAGCAACCATGTCTTTCAAAATATCAACACTAAAGAAAGTTATCCCTAGCCCATCATGCTCAATCATTGATCCATTCATGAAACAAATTCGAATATTAGCTACATCCAATGCACAAGTATGATCATAGTGCTCCCTAGTTGGTGCTTTATAAGAGAAGATGGAGACTCAAATAAAATAAAAGTTGCATAAAGTAAATAGATAGGCCCTTCGCAGAGGGAAGCAGAGATTTGTAGAGGTGCCAGAGCTCAAGCTTAAATTGAGAGATAAAAATATTTTGGGAGGCATACTTTTCATGTCAACGAAAACGACCGAGTAATTCCCAACACTTTCCATGCTAAATATATCATAGGCGGTTCCCAAACATAAAATAAATTTTATTTCTTTTTCCACCATACTTTCACACTCCACGACTAGCCGTATCCACGGGTGCCGTCCATACCAACACTTTCCAAGGAATTTATTGTTTGACAACATAAAGTAAATTTCATTTCATTTCGAGACTGGGCATCCCTATTACCACCGTACTCTCGTGCAATGACAAGTGAATAAACACTCATCTTGAGAATAACACATCTAGCATGGAAAAATATTAGCCACCCCCTGCCGTTTCATGAGCGGTACGAGTACACAAAAAGGAAATTTATTTTGAAAATTAGAGTTGGCACATACAAATTTACTTAGAACGGCACGAAAATACCGCATATAGGTCGGTATGGTGGACTCATATGGAAAAACTGGGTTTAAGGATTTTGGATGTACAAGTAGTATTCCCACTTAGTACAAATGGAGGCTAGCAAATAGATTGAGAAGCAACCAACAAAGAAACGAAAATTCACATAAACGAGCATTAAGCATAACTAACACCGAATAATGCACCACAAGTAGGATGTAATTTCATTGCATAACTATTGACTTTCGTGCTTGCATAGGGAGTCACAGACCTTAACACCAATATTCTTACTAAATCACAATTACTCACCAACATGACTCACATATTACTATCTCCATATCTCAAAACTATTGCAAGAAATCAAACTTATCATATCCAATGAACTACATGAAAGTTTTTTATTATATCCTTCTTGAATATCCATCACTTTGGGACCAATTCCAAAGCTTGTGTAAATTGTCATCACTAGTATCAACTCTCAAAATAAATAGAAGTGAAGCACAAGAGTGTTCGACAAACTACTCCAAAAAGATATAAGTGAAGATCAAGCGAGTAGTTAAGTAAATGGGTAGCTAACTGAGGACTCTCTCTTATTTTAAAAACTTTTAGATCTAAGTATTTTATTAGAATAGAAAGCAAAAAAATGACATTCCAAGAATGGCACACATCATGTGAAGAAGCAAAAACTTAGGCTCAACCGATACTAACCGATAATTGTTGATGAAGAAAGGTGGGATGCATACCGGGGCATCCCGAAGCTTAGATGCTTGAGACTTCTTGAAATGTTAATTTGGGATGCCTTGGGCATCCCCAAGCTTAGATGCTTGAGACTTCTTGAAATGTTAATTTGGAATGACTTGGGCATCCCCAAGCTTGAGATTTTGCGTCTCCTTAATTCCTTTTATATCACGGTTTCCTGAAATCTTAAAAACTTCATCCACACAAAACTCAACAATAACTCGTGAGATAAGTTAGTATAAATCAATGCAAAACCTTATCATTCTCTACTGTAGCAAAATCACTAAAATTATTATTTAACATTGCATACAAAATTCCTCTGCATATTTTATACTCCTATCCTCTAATAGAATCATTAAACAAGCAAACATATGCAAACATAACAGCAATCTGCCAAAACAGGACAGTCTGTAAAGGATGCAAGAATATCAATACTTGTATAACTAAAAAAAATCTGAAGATTTACCACACCGTAGAAAATTTATCATAGCTTATTGTGCAAAAAGTTTCAACATTTTATCACATTCCGACTTTTCTCGGGAATTTTTGCAACAACGATAAACTTTCTGTTTTGAAACAGCAACATGTAGACTTGCAAAATAAGCATGGTAAAGGCTATCATTGCCACTTTTATTGAAATAAAAGATGCAAAACATTATTCTAAATAACAGAAAGCAAATCCTAACAAAATAAAATGACGCTCCAAGCAAAACACACATCATGTGACGAATGAAAATATAGCTCCAAGTGAGGTTACCGATAATGTTGGAGACGAAAGAGGGGATGCCTTCCGGGGCATCCCCAAGCTTAGTTGCTTGGATATTCCTTGAATATTACCTTTGGGGTGCCTTGGGCATCCCAAGATTAGTGTCTTGTCACTTCTTATTCTCCTCATATCGATATATCACCCAAAACTTGAAAACTTCAATCACACAAAACTTAAGGGAACTTCATGAGATGGGTTAGTATGATAAAGAGCAAACCATTCACTTTGGTACTATCAAAGACAAGATTCATAATTGTTCTCGCACAATGCCTACTGTACCTTATCATTTCCATAATTTATATTGAGCAATATAAGCCATAGAAACTAGGAAACAAGCAAACTATGCATTAAAAACAGAATCTGTCAAAAACAGAACAGTCTGTAGTAATCTGTACTCTAACCATACTTCTGTTACTCCAAAAATTCTGAAAAATTAGGAAGATGTAGGAAGTTTGCATATAAATCATGTGTCAAAAATTCAGAATTTTATCACGTTCCAGTGAATTTACAAAATTTTGCTACTGGAAGCAAAAGTTTCTGTTTTTTGCACAAAATCAAGTCAACCATCATCCACACTATCCCAAAGGCTTTACTTGGTACTTTATTGAAACAAAAGCTATAAACATGATTAATACAGCATCTTAATCATGTGAACCACCAAAACAGTAGGGGTAAATGTTGGGTTATCTCCCAACAAGCGCGTCTCTTTAATGCCTTTTTAGCTAGTCATGATGATTTCAATGATACTTGCATAAAAGTAAAGATTTGAAACATAAAGAGAGCATCATGAATCACATGGCAAGCACATTTAAGTCTAACATGCTTCCTATGCATAGCGATTTTGTGAGTAAACAAATTATTGGAGCAAGAATCAACTAGCGTAGGAAGGCAAAACAAGCATAACTTCAAAACTTTCAACACATAGAGAGGAAACTTGATATTATTGCAATACTGATGTCTACTACGCAACCTTCTTCTTGTAGACGTTGTTGGGCCTCCAAGTGCAGAGGTTTGTAGGACAGTAGCAAATTTCCCACAAGTGGATGACCTAAGGTTTATCAATCCGTGGGAGGCGTAGGATGAAGATGGTCTCTCTCAAACAACCCTGCAACCAAATAGGAAAGAGTCTCTTGTGTCCCCAACACACCCAATACAATGGTAAATTGTATAGGTGCACTAGTTCAGCGAAGAGATGGTGATGCAAGTGCAATATGGATGGTAGATATAGGTTTTTGTAATCTGAAAATATAAAAAAAGCAAGGTAACTAATGATAAAAGTGAGCGTAAACGGTATTGCAATGCTAGTAAACAAGGCCTAGGGTTCATACTTTCACTAGTGCAAGTTCTCTCAACAATAATAACATAATTGGATCATATAACTATCCCTCAACATGCAACAAAGAGTCACTCCAAAGTCACTAATAGCGGAGAACAAACGAAGAGATTATTGTAGGGTACGAAACCACCTCAAAGTTATCCTTTCTGATTGATCTATTCAAGAGTCCGTAGTAAAATAACACGAAGCTATTCTTTCCGTTCGATCTATCATAGAGTTCGTACTAGAATAACACCTTAAGACACAAATCAACCAAAAACCTAATGTCACCTAGATACTCCAATGTCACCTCAAGTATCCGTGGGTTTGGTTATACGATATGCATCACACAATCTCAGATTCATCTATTCAACCAACACAAAGAACTTCAAAGAGTGCCCCAAAGTTTCTACCGGAGAGTCAAGACGAAAACGTGTGCCAACCCCTATGCATAAGTTCACAAGGTAACTGAACCCGCAAGTTGATCACCAAAACATACATCAAGTAGATCACGTGAATATCCCATTGTCACCACAGATAAGCACATGCAAGACATACATCAAGTGTTCTCAAATCCTTAAAGACTCAATCCGATAAGATAACTTCAAAGGGAAAACTCAATCCATCACAAGAGAGTAGAGGGGGAGAAACATCAGAAGATCCAACTATAATAGCAAAGCTCGCGATACATCAAGATCGTACCACCTCAAGAACACGAGAGAGAGAGAGATATCAAACACATAGCTACTGGTACATACCCTCAGCCCCAAGGGTGAACTACTCCCTCGTCATGGAGAGCACCGGGATGATGAAGATGGCCACCGGAGAGGGATCCCCCCCTCCGGCAGGGTGCCGGAACAGGGTCCCGATTGGTTTTCGGTGGCTACAGTGCGGCGGCGGAACTCCCGATCTCTGTTATGTTCTGGGGGTTTCTGTATATATAAGAGGTTTTGGCGTCGTGAACAAGTCAGGGGGGTCTCCGGGCTGTCCACGAGGTAGGGAGGCGCGCCCAGGGAGGTGGGCATGCCCCCCACCCTCGTGGGCAGCCCGGGACTCTTCTGGCCCAACTCTTTTACTCCATGTCCTTCTTCTGGTCCAAAAATAAGTTCCATCAAGTTTCAGGTCAATTGGACTCCATTTGGTTTTCCTTTTCTGCGATACTCAAAAACAAGGAAAAAACAGAAACTGGCACTGGGCTCTAGGTTAATAGGTTAGTCCCAAAAATCATATAATATAGCATATAAATGCATATAAAACATCCTAGAAGGATAATATAATAGCATGAATACTTCATAAATTATAGATACGTTGGAGACGTATCAACATCCCCAAGCTTAATTCCTGCTCGTCCTCGAGTAGGTAAATGATAGAAGAAATAATTTATGAAGTGTGAATGCTAGCAGGTGCACAAGTTTGATCAATGATAATTTCAATCACCTTTTCTAGCATCATTATATGTCATAACAATAGCTCATATCATAAAACTTCTCATGATCAAGTAACAAGCTATTCACATGTTAAAGCATAGACCATAAACTTTCTTGAAAACTAACAAACTATGTTCTCAGTCATCAAACAATTGCAATTCATCTTATTTTCAGGAAGGGTCTATGTAAGAGCTTTGATTTTGCAAATTCGACATACTCAACTATTGTCGTAGTTTTGTCACGGCAGATGTCCTAGAGAAAGAACTTAGTCGTGGAGCCATCGCTACGGGTTAGCTTAAAGGGGTTAAAGCGGACAAGGGACGCAAGAGAGTTTTATACTAGTTCGGCCCCTTACGATGAAGGTAAAGCCTACGTCTAGTTGTGATGGAATTGATGGGGTTTCGATGACCAGGGAGCGAATACGCTTTGCCTGAGTCTCGAGTTGTTGTCTGTTGTCCCTGAACCGCCGCCGGGTCGTCCCCTTATATACATGGGTTGACGCCCGTCGGTTTACAGAATCCCGAGGCCGGCTCATAATCGTGTCCGGCTCGGTCTCTGCTACTTCTACCTTACAATACAAGTTTACATATCAATGCCGGTTTATGTCTACGGGCCTTAAACCGGCTTTGGGCCCTAGGCCTCCATAAAGCGTCACCGTCTGTCTTCTTGGGCTTCAGATACAGATGGACTACTTATGGGGTTAACCCGGCCTCTCCTGGCCGGTTTACGCCCAGTGGTAATATCCCCAACAACTATCATATAGTCTTCCATGATTGCTACCACTCAAAGCATATTTTTAGAACAAATAGCATCCATTGAACACAGAGAAAGATAGGGGCTTAATGTTTCGCCTCCCAACTTATTTATCATATAGATAATAGTCAACAATAATAATTCATGATCAAATATATTTGAATGGCCATATATGCTTAGATCTTTCTCCACCACATGATGCTTGCCAACTAAAAATTAGGTTGGAATGAGAAGGAATACTACTGACTCTTGCATAAAAGTAAAAGATAGGCCCTTCGCAGAGGGAAGCAGGGATTTGCAGAGGTGCCAGAGCTCGAAGCTAAAATAGAGATGAAAATAATTTTGAGAGGTATGCTTTCATTGTCAACATAACGACCAAGATTTCCCAATATCTTCCATACTAGATACATTATAGGCAGTTCCCAAACAGAAAGGTAAAGATTTTACACCCCCTCCACCAACAATCACACTCCACGGCTTGTCCGAAACAACGGGTGCCGTCCAACTATCAACAATCCTGGGGGAGTTTTGTTTAAATTATTTGCGATTTTGTTTTTGATCTTTTGATCATAGGACTGGGCATCCCAGTTACCAGGCATTTTCTCGTGAATGATGAGCGGAGTTCACTCATCGTGAGAATAACCCACCTAGCATGGAAGATACTGACAGCCCCTAGTCGCTACATGAGCGATTCGGGCATACAAAACAAATTATTATTTGAAGGTTTAGAGTTTGGCACATGCAAATTTACTTGGAACGGCAGGTAAATACCGCATATAGGTAGATATGGTGGACACTCATGGAATAAACTTGGTTCAAGGAATTTGGATGCACAAGCAGTATTCCCGCTTAGTACAGATATTTTGGCTAGCAAAGGATTCTAAATAGCAAGCACCACATGTTAGAGGATCCATAACAATATAACTTCTATACAAATATACCCAAGCATAACTCATTATGTTGTCTTCCTTGTCCAACTTCAACTAATTTGCTCAGGTTTGAAAATAATTAACGGGGCTCACAATCATAGAAGATGTCCAAGATAGTATATTTATATGTGAAATCTCTCTTCCTTCAATATTCTTTTATGAATTGTTCAAGTGACCAATACAATGTTTGCTAACCTTGAAAAAATTTACCACCTCTACTTCTTATATGTGAAGGCATTACTCCCCATGGGAAAGGCATATGAAACATATATAATTTTAGATTTATGACATTCAAATCATTCAACCATTTACTCATAGGATATAAGTGAAGCACACGAGTAAATGACAAACTACTCCAAAAAGATATAAGTGGAGATTAATGAGTAGTTAAATAATTATGTAGATATGTGAAACTCTCTCTCATTTAAGAACTTAAGATCTTGGTATTTTATTCATACATCAATCAAAACAAAAGAAAATAAAATGACGCTCCAAGCAAAACACATATCATGTGGTGAATAAAAATATAGCTCCAAGTAAAGTTACCGATGAACAAAGACGAAAGAGGGGATGCCATCCGGGGCATCCCCAAGCTTAGGCTTTTGGTTGTCCTTGAATATTACCTTGGGGTGCCTTGGGCATCCCCAAGATTAGTCTCTTGCCACTCCTTATTCCATAGTCCATCGAATCTTTACCCAAAACTTGAAAACTTCACAACACAAAACTTAACAGAAAACTCGTAAGCTCCATTAGTATAAGAAAATAAATCACCACTTAGGTACTGTTGTGAACTCATTCTAAATTAATATTGGTGTAATATCTACTGTATTCCAACTTCTCTATGGTTCATACCCTCCGATACTACTCATAGATTCATCAAAAGAAGCAAACAACACATAGAAAACAGAATCTGTCAAAAACAGAACAGTCTGTAGTAATCTGTATCATTCGAATACTTCTGTAACTCCAAAAATTCTTAAATAAATTGGTGGACCTGAGGAATTTGTCTATTAATCATCTGCAAAAAGAATCAACCTAAAAACACTCTCCAGTAAAAAATGGCAGCTAATCTCGTGAGCGCTAAAGTTTCTGTTTTTTACAGCAAGATCACAAAGACTTCACCCAAGCCTCCCAAAGGTTCTACTTGGCACAAATACTAATTAAAACATAAAACCACATATAAACAGAGGCTAGATGAATTATTTATGACTAAACAGGAGCAAAAAAGAAAAGAACAAAAATAAAATAGGGTTGTCTCCCAACAAGCGCTAACGTTTAAAGCCCCTAGCTAGGCATGATGATTTCAATGATGCTCATATAAAAGATAAGAATTGAAACATAAATAGAACATCATGAAGAATATGACTAGCACATTTAAGTCTAACCCACTTCCTATGCATAGGGATTTTGTGAGCAAACAACTTATGGGAACAATAATCAACTAGCATAGGAAGGCAAAACAAGCATAACTTTAAGATTTTCAACACATAGAGAGGAAACTTGATATTATTGCAATTCCCACAGGCATATGTTCCTCCCTCATAATAATTTTCAGTAGCATCATGAATGAATTCAACAATATAACCATCACATAAAGCATTATTTTCATGATCTACAAGCATAGAAATTTTATTACTCTCCTCATAAGCAAAATTCTTCTCATTCGGAATAGTGGGAGTATCATAAGAAACTCGAATACTATAAATTGTTTCCATATTAAAAGAGTAATGTTCAGAAAAAGGGTAATCATAATCATGACAAGTTTTATAAATATAATCATCACTACTTTTTATAGCATAAGTTTCATCACAATAATCATCATAAGTAGCAACTTGGTTCTCATCATAATCAATTGAAACCTCTTCTAAGATAGTGGAATCATCACTAAATAAAGTCATGACCTCTACAAATCCACTTTCATATTTATCACAATAGGATTCAACATCCTCCAAAATAGTGGGATCATTACTTTCTAAAGTTGACACTCTTCCAAACCCACCTTCATCAATATAATCATCATAAGTAGGAGGCATGCTATCATCATAATAAATTTGCTCATCAAAACTTGGGAGGCTAAAAATATTATCTTCATTAAACATAGCATCCCCAAGCTTGGGACAAACATTAATTGCAGCAAATATATTCTCAAACATGTCATTCTCATCAAACATAGCATCCCCAAGCTTGGGCCTTTTCATATCATAAGCATAATCACTCTCATCATTAATAGTATGGATAGCACCAATAGTATAGCAATTATCATCATCACAACGAGTAATAGGAGCAACATCATTTGGGAGGGATACCTTTCTACCTTTGCTTCTCTGTCTTTTCTTTTTCATCTTCACATCATGTGTGGGTTTAACCCTCTTTTTGGAGCTCCTTATTAATGAGATTGGTTGAATAGAAGGCTCCTCCTCATTACCTGATTCATCATAAGAAAGAATAGGAGGATATTGGGAAATCTCTTCCCTTTCATTAGTATTCTCTTCATCTTATATTTGTTTTATTTTCTTTATGTAATTGGCAATATAAGGATTTTCAATGCAATTCACCGCACAATACATAAAAATTTCTTCTAGATCAAAATCAAGAAATCTATCAAGATTAAATTTTGGAATACCCTCAGTTATACGTTTCATTTCTTCATACCCCAAAAGAAGACTAAGCTCTTTATGATGCTCAAGGGTAATCAAGTTATCACAATTTTTGGACACGATTTGATCATGAAACAAATAGCATTGGAGCTTTAAATGACCATGTTTATTGCAAAGTTCACAAGGATGGCGATAAATATTGAATCTTTCAGCACAATCATCTAGCCTTTCTTGCAACCATTTAGTTTCCAAATACTTATGCCTCTTGCAAAATCTATCTTCCCTATTTGGTGTGTACTTGCAAGCTCTATGTATTCCACAAAAGTTGACATGCTTATAAGAGACATTTTCATCATGACTAGTGCAATCATCATTAGTACTATGGATATTCAAAGAATTCATACTAACAACATTGCAATCATGCTCATCATTCAAATATTTAGTGCCAAACATCCTAATGCATTCTTCCTCTAGCAATTGAGCACAGTTATCGGAATCCTTATTTTCATGAAAGATTTACTCCATGTCCAAATCTTTTACTCCATGTCCTTCTTCCGGTCCAAAAAAAAGTTCCGTCAAGTTTCAGGTCAATTGGACTCCGTTTGGTTTTCCTTTTCTGCGGTACTCAAAAACAAGAAAAAAACAGAAACTGGCACTGGGCTCTAGGTTAATAGGTTAGTCCCAAAAATCATATAAATAGCATATAAACGCATATAAACATCCTAGAAGGATAATATAATAGCATGAATACTTCATAAATTATAGATACGTTGGAGACGTATCAAATACCTACAAGCATATGTTCCTTTCTCATAATAATTTTCAGTAGCATCATGAATGAATTCAACAATATAGCTATCACATAAAGCATTCTTTTCGTGATCCACATGCATAATTTTTTTATTACTCTCCACATAAGAAATTTATTCTCATCAGTAGTGGTGGGAGCAAACTCAACAAAATAACTATCATGTGATTGAAAATTAAAATCATGATGACAAGTTTCATGGTTATAATTATTCAATATAGCATACATGCCATCACCATAATCATCAAAGATAGGAACTTTGTTGTCATAGTCAATTGAAACCTCTTCCAAAATAGCGGATTCATCACTAAATAAAGTCATGACCTCTCCAAATCCACTTTCATCAATATAATCATCATAAATAGGAGGCATGCTTTCATTATAATAAATATTCTCATCAAAACTTGGGGGACTAAAAATATCATCTTCATCAAACATAGCATCCCCAAGTTTATGGCTTTGCGTATCATTAGCATCATGGATATTCAAAGAATTCACACTAACAACATGGTAATCATGCTCATCATTTATGCCAATCATTTTATTAAATTCTTCTTCTATCAATTGAGCACAATTTTCCTTTCCATCATTTTCAAGAAAGACATGATAAAGACGAATAATATGAGGCCACCTCAATTCCATTTTTTGTAGTTTTTTTATGAACCAAACTAGTGATAAAACAAGAAACTAAAAGTTTCAATTGCAAGATTTAAAGATATACCTTCAAGCACTCACCTCCCCGGCAACGGCACCAGAAAAGAGCTTGATGTCTACTACACAACTTGTTCTTGTAGACTCTTGTTGGGCCTCCAAGCGCAGAGTTTTGTAGGGCAACAACAAATTTCCTTCAAGTGGATGGCCTAAGGTTTATCAATCCGTGAGAGGTGTAGGATGAAGATGTTCTCTCTCAAACAATCCTGCAACCAAATAATAAAAGTCTCTTGTGTCCCCAACACACAAAATACAATGGTAGATTGTATAGGTGCACTAGTTCGGCAAAGGGATGGTGATACAAGTGTAGTGATGATAGTAGATATTAATTTTTGTAATAAGAACAATAAAAAATAGCAAGGTAGCAATTGATAAAACGGAGCAAAAACGGTATTGCGATGCTTGAAAATGAGGCCTAGGGTCCGTACTTTCGCTAGTGCAATCTCTCAACAATGCTAATCTAATTGGATCATATAACCATCCCTCAATGTGCGATGAAGAATCACTCCAAAGTTCTTATCTAGGGGAGAACATAAGAAGAAATTGTTTGTAGGGTACGAAACCACCTTAAAGTTATTCTTTACGTTCGATCTATTCAAGAGTTTGTACTAAAATAACGCAAAGTTATTATTTCCGTTGGATCTATCCAAGTGTTCGTACTAAAATAACACCATATGATACGCATCAACCAACTCTAATGTCACCTAGATACTCCAATGTCACCACAAATATCCATGATTTAATTATGCGATACGCATCAAACAATTTCAGATTCATAATACTCGATCCAACACAAAGAACCTCAAAGAGTGCCCCAAGATTTCTACCAGAGAAACAAGGACGGGAACGTGCATCAACCCCTATGCATAGATTATCCCAATGTCACCTCGGGAATCCGCGAGTTGAGTGCCAAAACATATCTCGAGTGAATCAATATAATACTCCATTGTCACCACGGGTATTCATATGCAAGACATATATCAAGTGCTCTAAAATCCATAAAAGTATTCAATCTGATAAAACGAAATCTCAAAGGGAAAACTCAATTCATCACAACAAGATAGAGAGGGAGAAACACCATATGATCCAACTATATTATCAAAGCCCGCGATACATCAAGATCATGCCATCAAGAACGAGAGAGAGAGAGAGAGAGAGAGAGAGATTAAACACATAGCTACAGGTACAAACCCTCAGCCACGAGGGTGACACAACAAGAGTCTAGATGTTTTTGTTGCTCCTGTCTGATCAACTTTGCATATGCCATGTTCAATGTTTTGTATAGACTGCTAGTTCATTTTGTACATGATGAATGCTTGCATAACCATGATCATTTGGGAGGTGTTCCTGTCGGACATGATCAATGATAATCAAGGTCCGACCCAAATGGAGTACAAATTGAGGGGCACCGCATTTGAAGTTGGGACAACATCCGATCCCAAACTGAGCAAGAAGAAAGAAGAAGGGAAATACGACGAAGGCAAGAGGCATGCAACCCGGATGCAGTCGGGGCAGGACGCAAGGATGTCTTCGGAGCAGGTCGCATGGATGGCATCGGGCAAGTGATCCAGCCAGCAAGTGAGGCATCAGTCGCCTCGGACATTGATTTCATTTTGGCATGTTCGAATTGTTGAACTATGATTTGCTTTGCTTTGTTTCGAACTGTTGAATTCAGACAATTTGTATCGTATGACCGGCATGCGTAGATTGCATGAATTGGAGGCTCCGTATTTGAGGTATGTGGATGTGCGACACCTCATATGATGGGTTGGCGGGCGCTGTCCGCGGACTCGCCCGGACGCGCCCGCGAGCGTATAGGAGGCTTGATTTGATGTAGATGCTCTTAGAACCTTTCCACCTAACTTGAAAAAGAAAAGTCAATTGAGCCGAAAAATCCTGAATGGTAGATTAAATGGAGAGGTAGATCGATGCAAAAGTACCATGAGGATGAGGATGTATGTGGATCAGTTACCACCAAAAATGCTAGACTTAGTTACGTTTTTTCCTTAATCCTAAACTAATCATCCCCGATTTTTACGGGGTCGGTCTGGGCCTATTTCCTTTGCAACCAAATCAGACTAGGTCACCTTTTACGTAGGTTACGTAAAAATCTTTACATACCGCACTAGAGCCCGGCTGTATCATGTTGTGGAGGGTGTCGAGCCACACTCGGTTTGGAAGAAGGTGTGGGTTAGTTGTGTTCCTCCAAAAGTGCAAGTCTTCACCTGGAGAGCCCTGCATGGGATCATACCATGTTACTGTACTTTGAGTGATCGCCATATGAAATCACCCATTGTCTGTCCGGGGTGTAAAGTGGAACCAGAAGATTTGAGGCATATGATGTTCACATGCCCAAGAGCAAGGGAGGTTTGGTCCTGTCCGGGAATGGGAAACAGTGTGATTACAACAGCAAGACCAGATAGATCAGGTTCAAAGATCCTTGAAGAACTTATGTTTGCACAATTTCTGAATGAAGATAATACCAGATCATACACGGCACGAAAAATGTTATTGTGACCTGCTGGTTCCTTTAGTGGGAACGAAGAAAGTTAGTAAATGGTGGAAAGGTTGGTACTGCAGTTCGTACATGGCTAAGTATTCGAGGCATTGTTGTAAACTATAATGCCCAGAAAATGAAGCAGAGAAGAAATGTAAAGGGTTGGACAAGACCAGCTGTGGGATCTGTTAAACTGAACGTAGATGCATCCTTTGATGAGGATTCAGGTTCAAGGGCCTTGGGAGCAATCGTCAGAGATGCTAGAGGGATATTCATAGCGGTTGTAGTGAGTTATAAGCAACATGCACTTGATGTACCGAGTATGGAGGCTTCAACTATGTTGCTCGGTTTGAGACTAGCACAAAATCTGGGTATTCAGGACCTAAAGGTGGAGAGTGATTCCATGGAAATAGTGAATGCCATTCTTTACCCGGCGGAATACAGAGCCTCGGGGGCGGTGATTACCCATGAATGCAGGGAATTGTTAAGTTCTTTCCGCATGGCGACAATTTCTCATTGTAATCGAGAAGCTAATGTTGCCCCACATGAGCTTGCTCGCTTTTGTTCTAGGTCTAAATTGGAGGAGGAATGGCGGGACGTACCTCCGTCATTTTTGATCCCTACTATTATAAAGGACATGATTGTTGCCAACCAATCTGTGGTTGAATGGTTAGAGGGACAGTGGTATCGCCAGCCCACCAGGGTTCAAGTCCTGGTGCTCGCATTATTTCTGGATTTATTTCAGGATTTTCGACGATGCACTTTCAGTCGGAGGAGATGTTCTCGTCGACGACGAGGCGCCTACGGTGACTTCGTAAATCTCAAGATGATATGTTAACTCAGTCTCTCGGAGGTGCTTATAGGGATAGGCGCTTGCGTCTGTGCTATGCTAAAAAACATGATTGTTATTGAATAAAAGTCGCCTTAATCTCAAAAAAGAAAAAAACTCCAGTTACCACTCACCATCAATCCCACACGGCGTGGAAAAACCTGAGGACCTGGTTTCCATGTCTACTATCCTGTACCGGTATCCGCATCTGTATCGCTAATTCGCTACGCCGCCTACCACTACCGGTGCAGCTGCTCCCATCCATCCATGCTCCACGCTCCACGGTGAACACCGCCCCCCGTGCCGTGCTCAAGGTCGAAACGCCGCGATACACATCCACCGATCCCCCGTCCGATGGCGAGTGGGCCGTCGTTTCTATTCCACCAGCGAGCGACGGCGAACGCGTCGCACCTCTGGCCATCGCCGTTGCCACCGCGTAGGAGAAAGAAAAGATCTGACCGATCGGCTCAGGGCCGGGTAGTCGGTCGCCACGGCGCTGTCCGTCCTCGCTCGCCCCGGAACAAACGCAGAAAACGCGAGGGGATACAACAAGGGCAGGCGACCCGCGGTGGGGGCGCCGGGCCGGCTGAACTTGTCGCGCTCCGTCTCCACTCTCTCCCACGTTGCCCGCCCCTTTGTCCACTACCTATCTTTTCTGTTAGACCATTCGACGCCACGTCCGCGCGCGTCACGGCGCAGCGAGCAGGCCGGCCGGCCGGCCGATTATAAAACCTCAGTACGAGCAGGCGCTCCCCTCGCACTGCTACTACACTCGAGCTACCTCTGCTACTCTCTACTTTGCCGTGTTCTTCTCTCACGGATCGGATCAGATCAGATCAGATCACCATGGGCTCCCACGTTCAGGGTGAGTTGAGCCGATCGATCCTGAGGTTTGCTGCGCCGAGCTTGTTGTTGGGCTGGCTCATGGTATTTCCCTACAGCTTACCTGATCTTCGATTTGTTTTTGCTCTCAGGGGAGGATCAAGTCCCCGTCTATGAATCGGGTGCAGATGTGAGTTCCTCCTCCTCCTCCTCAATTTGTGACAGAGCGAAGCCAATCTAGCTAGAGAAAAGCTCTTGATCTGCATCGGCCTTTCACGTACTGTGTAGTACATGTCTGACACGCAACTAAAATTTGATGAACTGCCACCAACTTTTGGCGTCGGTATACTTTGTCGGGAGGCTCGCATTATTGATGCCATTTCCTCTTCTGTTTCTCCTTTCACTGTGCATGATGAGTAGACACACACTATTTATATTTTATTTTATGTTTTTTTTCCACAAATCTAAATGCAAAACAGCCTAAATAATACTCAGTGCGAGTGGAGCCTATGACTCTTTTGCTTTGTTTGCGTCGATCAACATACGCTCGCACTATCAATGACTGTCCATCTCGGCGCGCGTACAGGCCCTGCAGAAGCTGCAGGAGAAATGGAAGTCCACGGCGGCGCCGTACCCGGCCATGTACTCGAGCTTCTTGGGCGGCATCGTCCTGGACCCGGCCATGATGGCCCTCCCCATCGACGACCACATGGTCCACCGCGGCCACGGCGTCTTCGACACGGCCATGCTCCTCGACGGCCACCTCTACGAGCTCGACACGCACCTCGATCGCTTCCTGCGCTCCGCGGCGCAGGCCAAGGTGGGCACCCCGTTCCCGCGCGACACGCTGCGCAGCATCCTCGTGCAGATGACGGCGGCGTCCGGCTGCCGGAAGGGCTCCATCCGGTACTGGCTCAGCTCCGGCCCCGGCGACTTCCTGCTCTCCTCCAGCGGCTGCCCCGGCCCGGCCTTCTACGCCGTGGTGATCCCGTCCGACTACGCGCAGTGCCGCGACGGCGTGCGCGCCGTGACCACGTCGGTGCCCATGAAGCCGCCGCTGTTCGCCACCATGAAGAACGTCAACTACCTCCCCAACGTGCTGTCCATCATGGACGCGGAGGAGCGCGGCGCGTTCGCGTCCGTGTGGGTGGACGAGCAGGGGTACGTCGCCGAGGGCCCCATGGTGAACGTCGCCTTCGTCACCCAGGGCGGCGAGCTCGTGCTCCCGGTGTTCGACAAGATCCTCAGCGGCTGCACCGCCAAGCGGATGCTGGCGCTGGCGCCGAAGCTCGTTGAGGCCGGCCTGCTCAAGGGCGTCAGCACCCAGCACATCACCGCCGACGACGCCAAGCGCTCCGTGGAGATGGCCTTCGTCGGCAGCGGCCTGCCCGTGCTGCCCATCGTCGAGTGGGACGGCCAGCCCATCGGCGACGGTAAGCATCACCCGCTCTCAAAGCTGATCGATTGTTTTTTGGAACGAATTGGCATGCGCCCATGGATCGTTGCTTTTGGTTGGTTAATGAGGATTCGTGTGTGTGCGTTGGTGTGATGCAGGGAAGGTGGGGAAGCTGATGCTGGCGCTGTCCGATCTGCTCTGGGAGGACATGAAGTCCGGGCCGGACAGGGTCGCCGTTCCATACAAGTGATCCAGGGGAGGGGAACGCTAGAGAGATGGCGTGTGCATGCGCACGAGCATGTTCGTGCGTGTACAAGATAGTGTGTGAGCCGAGCCGCAGTTTGTTGCCCGTACTGTTTGTCACTTGACTTGTAAGTCATGTATAACTGTGGTATGTGTGTGCCGGATGGATGACTCACGAAATGAATAATACGATCTTGGGTCTTTCGCGGTATTGGAGGAGAAATGATACACATGCGGCATAATTTTACGGGTTAACGAAGATGCTTAGAGCATCTCTAACGCTGACCTCCAAATAGGACATCGTATTTGTGACCGATGAGGACCAATCTGTAAACGGTGATGCGGGAGCCGGCCATTCAACTGCATATCATAAACGTTCACACAGCTCCGATCAATTTAAAATTTAAATGCATATCGTCCGATTACAACCAAAAGAAAACAAATATGCAGTGTATACTTTTTGCCCGATCTCCAAAGTGTTGGAAGACGCCCGTTGTGCCCACCTGACCGAGTCCTGCGGTGGACCGAACGCGCCGTGCACGTCGCACGCAGGGCATGCGTCCGTTGCGCATGATCTCCCTCTCGGGCGGCCTCGCCTGTTGTAGCTCATGTGTATATATATGTGTAACTGTGTGTATGATGCATATACGGTGAATTACACCTTTCAGCTTGGTTATCAGAGCCTCTTCTCTTCTCATGGACACCGGCGACTCCTCCTCCGCCGAGCTCTCGGGCAACACCCATCCTGCCCCTCCGCCGGTAACCACGTCCTCCCCGCTGGTTGCTCCGGTCGCCTCGGCTCCGGACGCCATCCCCCCTTCGACCATGACAGTGATCCCTCTTCTTCCTCCCCCTGCCATCACCGATGCGGCTCCATCTTCTTCCACCACCATCCCCTCCATCCACAACCTCCACAACATTGGTAGCCTCATCACCTTCAAACTCGACGTGCAGTCCGGCAGCTACTCCAAGTGGCGCGAGCTTTGGCGTTGCGTTCTCTCCATGTACGCCGTCGAGGATCACGTCGCCCACTACGTCGACCCCGCCCTCCAGACGCCCGTCTGGCGCCACACCGACCTCACCATCCCGTTGTTGCTCTACGCCACCATCACCGACTCCCTGTGCGAGGTCATCCGCGGCAGCAGCAACACGGTGTTCCGCGCTTGGGACAGGCTGCGGGAGTTCTTCCTCGCCAACCAGCCCGCCCAGGCCGTGCACCTCAGTGCCGAGTTCCGCGCCCTCACCCAGGGGGACATGCGCGTCGCCGAGTACTGCGGGCGTCTCAAGGCGTTGGCGGACGCCCTCGCGGACGTCGACGAGCCCATCACCGACCGCACCCTGACCCTCCAGCTTCTCCGCGGGCTCTCTCGGCGCTATCAGGTGATCGCCACTGTTCTGCCTATGCAAGCTCCGTTTCCCACCTTCAAGCATGCCCGCTCGCGCTGCTGCTCGAGGAGATCACTCAGGACGCGCGCGATCGCACCGACGGCTCCACCGCGCTCGCCATCGGACTCGGCGGCGGCGGCGGCGGTGGTGGTGGCGGCGGAGGCGGCGGCGGCGGCATCCCTGGCGGAGGCGAGCCTGCCTCCGGTGGTGACCGCGGCAAAGCACCCGCTGACGCTGGCAGCCACACCCGCACCGGCAACAACACTCGCGGGCGCGGCCGTGGGCGCGGCGGCCCCAACGGCGGGCGCGGCCAGCAGCATCTGATCCCGGGGGCAGCACTCCCTGGATGGGGTACTTCGCCCCATGGGGCACGCCGTTCCCTCCCCAAGGGCGCGCGCCCTGGGTGCCTCCAAACGCCGCTGGGGTGCTCGGTCCGCGGCCCGGCAACCCTGCTCACGCCTACCCCGTCGTCTACCCCGGCGTGCCCTCCTCTTCTGGCCACCCTCCACTGTCGCCATCATGGGATCAGGGCGGCTTGATCGCGACCATGCAGAACATGTGCATGCAGCAGCAGCAGCCCGGCGAGTGGTACCTCGACTCGGGCGCCTCCTCCCACGTGACAGGGAACCCAGGTAACCTCGACACGTTCTGTTCTCCCTCCAAGAATTCTTCTCGCAGTATCATTGTAGGGGATGGGTCTCACCTTCCTGTAGTCGCCACTGGTTCCACCAAACTCACTTCTCGGCCTTTTTTTATCTCCACAACATCCTCTATTCTCCTCGCGTTGTCAGAAACCTCATCTCTGTTCGTCGTTTTTGCATTGATAATTCTGTCACCATTGAATTTTACCCATTTGGCTTTGTTGTGAAGGATCTAGCCACTCGGACCCCGCTCATGAGCTGCAGTAGCTTCGGTCAGCTTTACTCCTTCGCCGGCGGCAACACCACCACCACGGCCGCTCTCTCCGTCAACGTCGGCAACCTTTGGCATCGGCGCCTCGGTCACCCAAGCGCTGCCTCGCTGTCTCGCTTAGCCAAACAGTTTTTACCAGATTGTAATAACACACTTCACCCCCGAGGTGCTTGTAATGCTTGTCAATTAGGCCATCAGACACGTTTACCTTTCCCAAATTCTATGTCATTTACCACTTTTCCTTTTCAACTAGTGCATTGTGATCTCTGGACGTCTCCGGTCGCTAGCTTCTCTGGCTATAAATACTACTTGCTTGTTATGGATGACTTCACTCATTTTACGTGGACCTTCCCTCTCCGTCACAAATCCGACGCTGCTGCCCCTCTTGAACGCTTTTACATGTATGTTCTCGCTCAGTTTCACGTTCTTCTCCAATGCGTCCAATGCGACAATGGGGGCGAGTTCCTCAACGTTCGCCTCCGCACCTTTCTCTACGATCGCGGCGTCACCCTTCGTCTCTCCTGCCCACACACTTCCCCGCAAAACGGCAAGGCCGAGCGCGCCATTCGCTCCACGAACGACATCCTTCGCACTCTCCATCTCCAAGCGCATATGCCTCCTCCCTTTTGGGTTGAAGCCCTCCACACCGCCACCTACCTCCTCAATATCAGACCATCCCGCGCCATCTCTCACTACACTCCTTACTTCCTGCTCCATGGCACTTCCCCCTCATACGCCTCCCTTCGCACCTTTGGGTGCTTGTGCTACCCAAACCTGTACGCCACCATGCCACATAAACTCGCCCCTCGCTCGGTTCGTTGCGTTCTCCTCGGCATGCCTCTCGAGCATAAAGGCTATCGTTGCCTCGACCTGGAATCCCGACGCGTTATCACCTCCCGGCACGTTATTTTTGACGAGGATACCTTCCCGTACGCTGCTGCCTTGGACGGCCACACCATCGCACGAGCGCATGCACCCCCCGCCACAGAAAATCCCCCCGCGACCCGCCTTGGATCGGCCGCCCACCCACCCGAACCAACCCGCACGCATGCCGCACCGGCCCCACTCTCCCACCCGCACCAGCTCAGCCGCATGCAGCGCCGCGCCAAATCCCCCGCATGCAGCTCCCTCCCCCCACTTCCTCTGATCGCCCGCCGGATTCGCCTGGCCCCAACGCATCTTTACCGAAATCCGTGCCTCCCTCCCCCACCACTCCCGGCCCGCACCCGCGCGTCGCGCCTTCCTCTCCCACTAGCTCACCGCACCATGCACCAGCCTCGCCCGTGCACACGCCGCCTCCACCAGCTGTTACGCTCCCGCCGCGTGCTGTTCCCGTCCCACCACCTCACAACCTTCACCGCATGCACACCCGAGCCAAGTCGGGCTTCCTTCAACCTAAGAAACTCATGACTATCTCTACCACTACCGGCCCCATTTCTCCCATCCCACCTACTTACAAACATGCTCTCAAAGACCCAAACTGGTACAATGCAATGCTTGAAGAGTTTAATGCTTTGTTGGACAACAAGACGTGGTCTTTGGTTGCTTGCCCTGCAGGTGTGAACTTGGTGACCGGCAAGTGGGTGTTCCGCCACAAGCTACATCCGGACTGTTCGTTGGCTCGGTACAAGGCGCGGTGGGTTCTTCGCGGGTTCACAAAGCAGCCCGGCGTCGACTACGAGGAGACTTTCAGCCCCATGGTGAAGCCGGCCACCATCCGCGTCATCCTCGCCCTCGCCGTCAGCAACAATTGGGCCATAAACCAACTCGACGTCAAGAACGCCTTACTCTACGGCACCCTCGACGAGGTCGTCTACAGTCAGCAACCTGCTGGCTTTGTCGACACCGCACGCCCCTCCGCCATGTGCAAGCTTCACAAGTCCTTGTATGGGCTTAAACAGGCTCCGCGGGCGTGGTTTCAGCAGTTCACCACGTTCCTTGCGTCGCTCGGCTTCGTGGCGTCCAAGTGTGACTTGTCTCTCTTCATCCTCCGCCGCGGGGCCGCGGTGGCGTATCTTCTTCTCTACGTGGACGACATAATTTTCACAGCTAGCACTGCCGCGCTGCTCACCTCCATCACCACTGCTCTCACATCGGAGTTCTCCATGACAAACCTCGGCGCGCTTCACCACTTCCTCGGCATCAATGTACAACGCAGTGCTGTCGGTTTGTTTCTCTCGCAGCAGCAGTACACACTTGAGATCCTCGACCGCGCCTCCATGCTAAACTGCAAACCCATCGCTACTCCGGTCGACACCAAAGCAAAGCTCTCCGCCACCGAGGGTCCTCCGGCTCCCGATCCCTCGCTCTTTCGCAGTCTCGCTGGTGCCCTACAATACGTCACACTCACTCGCCCTGACATAGCCTACGCCGTGCTGCAAGTATGTCTCCTCATGCACTCGCCGCGCGCCCCGCATGTCGCCCTGCTCAAGAGGATCTTGCGCTATCTTCGCGGCACCTCCCATCTCGGCCTTCACCCCCGCCCGTCTGCCTCATCGCAACTCGTCGCCTACACTGATGCTGACTGGGCCGGGTGCCCCGACACACGCCGGTCGACGTCCGGCTACTGCATGTACATTGGGGACAACCTTGTGTCCACCTCGAAGCGAAAAACCACGGTGTCGCGGTCCAGTGCGGAGGCGGAGTATCGAGCCTTCGCTAACGCCGTCGCCGAATCGTGTTGGCTCCAGCAACTCCTACATGAGGTCGGGCGTCCGCCGGCGCGCGCCACCGTCGTCTACTGCGACAACGTGTCTGCGGTGTATCTCTCCTCCAACCCTGTACAACACCAGCGTACCAAGCATGTGGAGATCGATCTTCACTTCGTCCGGGATCGCGTCGCCTTCGGCGATGTCCGCGTCCTGCACGTTCCAACGACCTCGCAGTTCGCCGACATCTTCACCAAGGGGCTGCCCACGAGCATCTTCACCAAGTTCCGGTCCAGCCTCAACGTCGTCGACGACCCTATTTCGACTGCGGGGGGCTGTTGGAAGACGCCCGTTGTGCCCACCTGACCGAGTCCTACGGTGGACCGAACGCGCCGCGCACGTCGCACGCAGGGCGTGCGTCCGTTGCGCACGATCTCCCTCTCGGGCGGCCTCGCCTGTTGTAGCTCATGTGTATATATATGTGTAACTGTGTGTATGATGCATATACGGTGAATTACACCTTTCAACTCAAAGAATCTTCTTCCGACAGCTCGTGGGATAGGCTATCCGAGTCGCCGCCGCCTCCTCCTCGCCATCCGCCTCCTTCTCTGCTGCTTCCTTCTCCATCGTCTCCAGTTGATCCTTCAAGCGCTTCAACATCCTAAGACAGACGGCTTGAGCGATCATCCTTGCATCGTCATGCATTCCCTCCATCTTCAAGGTCAAGATTTTGAAATTCTTCAAAGCGGCTGCAATCTCAACCTTCTACTTTTTGAGCTTGCCCTTCTTCTCTTCAAGCTTGAGCTTCTTCTTGGTCGCCGTCATCAACATGTCAGAATAAACACTGTCTCTACGTTCCCTGTTACCCATCGATCCAAAATCCACAGCTCGTGACCCACTACCCGAGATCTGCCGGTTTTGACACCGACATTGGTGCTTTCATTGAGAGTTCTGCTGCTGGATCGTCAGATTAATGGCTCGCTTAGTCATTAGCGATGGCATCTGCACCGGAGACGTCTTCGTGCCCGGCCAGCTCTTCGTGTTTGGCAGCATCATTCTACACGCCAACCCGACTGGTCACCTTGACCAGATCGATAGTTTCGCCCCTGAGCAGGAAATCAGGTTCGGCAACCTGGAGTACGTCGCCGATGCTCGGGGCGATATGATATTACTGGGTTCTCAGCTTTACCCGAGGGTCCCGGTAATCCCGAAGCTTCAGCTTCGGACCTCCTCCCCGATCCCATCTCCGGGTCGGCCTCTATCTCGGATCTGGCTTCGAGCTCGGATCGACTAGGGGTCAACCTTGGTCTAACGCACCCCCTATGTTGGAACTCTGAAAGACGTCAGAGTATGAATCTAGTGATCTCTCGCTGTTAAACGAGACGTTAGATTGGATCTAGATGATGAGCATCACGGATGGCCCGTCGTCGAACCATGATCAGATTGGACTTGAGGCCAGCCATGGGGAATTTTACGTCCCACCCACCACCCAATTAGTAGCCACTGTCGACGACGTAACCGACATGCTGGACTACGCCTCCGAGGAGGCTGGCGACATAGACGAGGATATCGATGTCATGACCTATACTGCTCCCTCCCTGGCCACTCCCAGCGCGGGAAAGTAGACTGCCACTTTCACTTACGATGTCGACATGGTCGACACCCCTAAAAAGGATGGTGACGACCCCGGTAAGGATTCATCCAAGCGCCGACGCCAGCGAAGGCGATCCAAGGGACGTGGAAAGGGCAGGGAAGACAACTTGAACACAGACACAAACGACACCGGAGACGATGATACTCCGGACAATATGGAGGAGGTCGGCGACAACACCCCCGAACAACACTATGACGCTCCTGAAGGCCAGGAGGAACAGGACAACCCCGAGGACCATGGTGATTCCGAGGACAGCAACTACCTCCCTCCTTCCGAAGAGGAGGGTAGCCTCGGACCCGAGGATTTCATCATCCCCGAGGACCCTCTAGACCAGGAATGGTTCAAACGGTAACTCATAGCCACCGCCCAAAGCCTGAAGAAGAACCAGCAGTTAAAGGCCGAGCAGAATACCCTTAATGACAGTTGGATGATGGTCTTAGCAGCCGAAGAGGGTTACGGCAGCCAGCGGAAGGATCAAAACAAAAGCTACCCACGGTAACGCTTGCTTCCGCAATTCGATGACGAGGCCCCTGAACTCATACCCCCAGATGCACTCAGGCAAACCAGCCAGACCGCCCCCCTCGAGGATGGGATAGGACGGCTGGAGAAGCTGAAAACCCACCGATTCTCCATCGCCAATCGGGCAAGGAGACAGTACAGCCAGAGGATCCATATGATCCGTGGCATGACTTAAATGCCAGGACGACACATACAAGATCCATTTACGGATCTAGAGGACACATGCCCGCTGGACGCGACGGATACCAAGCCTGGAACAACAGGAACGATAGAGTCCAGGAGCTGCACCGTGCTCGGATGACAGCCAATCTCCAGCACGATGTGGCCCGGGTTAGTGGTGCCGCTCACATAATGTGTTTTACAGCTGAGGTGATGCAGCATCAGTTCCCCGAGGGGTTTAATCCCGTAAATATATAACCGTATGATGGGACAACCGACCTAGCTGTGTGGATCAAAGATTTCATTCTCCACATTCTTATGGCCCGAGGAGGACAAGCAGTCCGGGCCAGACAGGGTTGCCGTTCCATACAAGTGATGCAGGGGAGGGGAACTCTAGAGAGATGGTGTGTGCGTGCGCACGGGCACGTTCGTCCATGTACAAAATAGTGTGCGAGCCGAGCCGCAATTTGTTGCCCGTACTGTTTGTCACTTGACTTGTCAAGTCATGTATAACTATTGTGTTGTGTGTCTGCCGTATGGATGACTCACCAAATGAATAATACGATCTTGGGTCTTTCGCGGTATTGGAGGAGCAATGATACACATACGACAGAATTTTACGGGTTCACGAAGATGCTTAGGACTCTAACGGTAACCTCCAAATAGGACACCGATTTGCCCGGGGACAGGTGAGGATCAATCCGCAAGCAGTGATGCGGAAGTCGGCCATCCAATTGCATCCCCTAAACATTCTCACTGGTCCTACCAATTTGAAATTTAAATGCATAGCGCCCGATCACAACCAAAAGGAGACAAGTATGCAGTGTATACTTCTTAAGTATGCAGTGTATACTTCTTACATGCCTGATCACAAAATAATCTCAGTCCGACAGTCCGTGGGACAAGCTATCCGAGTCGTCGTCACCTCCTCCTCGCCATCCGCTTCCTTCTTCGTCGCCTCCTTCTTCGTCGTCTCTAGTTGACCCTTCAAGGGCTTCAACATCCTAAGACAGGCGGCTTGCACGACCGTCCTTGCATCTCATGCATTTCGTCCATCTTCAAGGTCAACATTTTAAAATCCTCCGAAGCGACTAGTGATGGAAATATGCCCTAGAGGCAATGATAAAATGGTTATTATTATATTTCCTTAATCATGATAAAGGTTTATTATCCATTCTAGAATTGTATTGATCGGAAACTTAAATACATGTGTGAATACATAAACAAATATCGTGTCCCTAGTAAGCCTCTACTAGACTAGCTTCTTGATCAAAGATGCTTAAGGTTTCCTAATCATAGACATGTGTTGTCATTTGATAACGGGATCACATCATTAGGAGAATGATGTGATGGACAAGACCCATCCGTTAGCTTAGCACAATTATCGTTCAGTTTATTGCTATTACTTTCTTCATGTGAAATACATATTCCTTCGACTATGAGATTATGCAACTCCCGGGTACCGGAGGAATACCTTGTGTTCTATCAAACGTCACAGCGTAATTGGATGATCATAAACATGCTCTACAGGTATCTCCGAGGGTGTTTGTTGAGTTGGCATAGATCGAGATTAGGATTTGTCACTCCGAGTATCGGAGCGGTATCTCTGGGCCCTCTCGGTAATACACATCATAAGAAGCCTTGCAAGCAATGTGACTAATGAGGTAGTTACAGGATGATGTATTACGGAACGAGTAAAGAGACTTGCCGGTAACGAGATTGAACTAGGTATGAAGATACCGACGATCGAATCTCGGGCAAGTAACATACCAATGGACAAAGGGAATTATGTATGTTGTCATAACAGTTCGACCGATAAAGATCTTCATAGAATATGTAGGAGCCAATATGGGCATCCAGGTTCCCCTATTGGTTATTAACTGGAGAGGTGTCTCGGTCATGTCTACATAGTTCTTGAACCCGTAGGGTCCGCACGCTTAACGTTCGTTGACAATATAGTGTTATATGAGTTATGTGATTTGGTGACCGGATGTTGTTCGGAGTCCCGGATGAGATCACGGACATGACGAGGAGTCTGAAAATAGTCAAGAGGTAAAGATTGATATATAGGACGATAGTATTCGGACACGGAAGTGTTTCAGAGGGTGCCGGGTACTTACCGGGTCACCGGAAAGGAGTTTCGGGCACCCCCGGCAATGCTATGGGCCTTATGGGCCAAGTGAGGGAACACACCAGCCCACAAGGGGCTGGTGTGGCCCTATAGAGGCCGGCCCTATGAGGAGGAGAAGGAAAAAGGTAAGGGAAAGGAAAGTGTGGAGTAGGACTCCCCCTTACTTCCCTCTCCCCTCTTTCCTTCCCCCTTGTTGATACAAGGAAAGGGGGCGCAGGGCAAGGCAGGGGCCCTAAGGGCCAGCGGCCAATCCCTAGGGCACACCTGGCTGCCTCCCCTCCTCTCCCACCTATATATATGTGTGGATGGGGCGCCAGACAAGAAGACAACATTGTCCTAGCCGTGTGCGGCGCCCTCGTCCACCGTTTACTCCCTCGGTCATATTTTCGTAGTGCTTAGGCGAAGCCCTGCGGAGATCACATCACCATCATCGTCACCACATCGTCATGCTGACGGAACTCATCTACTACCTCGCCATCTTGCTAGATCAAAAAGGCGGTGGACGTCTTCGAGCTGAACGTGTGCAGAACGCGGAGGTGCCGTACATTTGGTACTAGATCGGTTGGAGCACGAAGAAAGTTCGACTACATCAACCGCGCTGTGAAACGCTTCCGCTTACAGTCTACGAGGGTACGTAGACACACTCTCCCCCTCTCGTTTCTATGCATCTCCTTGATAGATCTTGCGTGTGCGTACAATTTTTTTTCATGCAACGTTTCCCAACAGTGGCATCCGAGCCAGGTCTATGCGTAGATGATATGCACGAGTAGAACTCAAAGAGTTGTGGGCGGTGATAGTCATACTTCTTACCACCAACGTCTTATTTTGATTCGGCGGTATTGTGGGATGAAGCGGCCTGGACCAACCTTACATGTCCACGCACATGAAACCGGTTCCACCGACAGACATGCAACTAGTTTTGCATAAAGGTGGCTGGCGGGTGTCTGTTTCTCCTACTTTAGTTGAATTGAATTTGACTACGGCCGGTCCTTGAAGAAGGTTAAAACAGCAAACTTGATGACCATTGTGGTTTTTGCCGTAGGTAAGAACGGTTCTTGCTAGAAGCCCGTAGCAGCCACGTAAAACTTGCAACAACAAAGTAGAGGACGTCTAACTTGTTTTTGCAGGGCATGTTGTGATGTGATATGGTCTAGATATGATGTGATATATGTTGATGTATGAGATGATCATGTTTTGTAATATCGACAACCAGCTGGAGCCTTAGGGTTGTCTCTTTATTGTATGAAGTGCAAGCGCCATGTAATTGCTTTACTTTATCACTGTGCGTTAGCGATAGTTGTAGAAGCAATAGTTTGCGTGACGACCTCGATGCAACGATGCTATGATGGAGATCAAGGTGTCAAGCCGGTGACGATGGAGATCATGATGTTGCTTTGGAGATGGAGATCAAAAGCACAAGATGATGATGGCCATATCATGTCACATATTTTGATTGCATGTGATGTTTATCCTTTATGCATCTTATTTTGCTTAGAACGACGGTAGCATTATAAGGTGACCCCTTCACTAAATTTCAAGATAAAAGTGTTCTCCCTGAGTATGCACCATTGCCAAAGTTTATCGTTTCGAAGCACCACGTGATGATCGGGTGTGATAGACTCTACGTTCACATACAACGGGTGTAAGACAGTTTTGCACATGCAAAATACTTGGGTTAAACTTGACAAGCCTAGCATGTACATACATGGTCTCGGAACACTGGAGATAGAAAGGTCGAACGTGGGTCATATAGTAGATATGATCAACATAGAGATGTTCACCATTGATGACTACCCCATCTCACGTGATGACCGGACATGGGTTAGTTGATTTGGATCATGTATCACTTAGATAACTTGATGGATGTTGATTTAAGTGGGAGTTCATTAGTAATTTGATTAATTGAACTAAGATTTATCATGAACATAGTCAAAATGTCTTTGCAAATTATGCTGTAGATCAATAGTTCGCGATATAGCTTCCCCAATTTTTGATACGTTCCTAGAGAAAACTAAGTTGAAAGATGATGGTAACAATAATGCGGACTAGGTCGATGATCTAAGGATTATCCTCATTGCTGCACAGAAGAATTATGTCCTTGATGCACCGCTAGGTGACAGACCTGCTGCAGGGGCTGATGCAGATGTTATGAACGTTTGATAAGCTCGATATGATGACTACTTGATAGTTTAGTGCACCATGCTTTATGGCTTAGAACTAGGATTTCAAAAATGTTTTGAATGCCACGGAGCATATGAGATGTTCCAAGAGCTGAAAATTGGTATTTCAGACTCATGCTCGTGTCGAGAGGTATGAGACCTCTGACAAGTACTTTGCCTACAAGATGGAGGAGAATAGCTCAGCCAGTGAGCATGTGCTCAGAATGTCTGGGTACTACAATCGCTTGAATCAAGTGGGAGTTAATCTTCCAGATAAGATAGTGATTGACAGAGTTCTCTAGTCACTATCACCAAGCTACTAGAACTTCATGATGAACTATAATATGCAAGGGATGACGAAAACAATTCCCGAGCTCTTCGCGATGCTGAAATCGGCGAAGGTAGAAATCAAGAAAGAGCATCAAGTGTTGATGGTTAACAAGACCACTAGTTTCAAGGAAAAGGGCGAGGGAAAGAAAGGGAACTTCAAGAAGAATGGCAAGCAAGTTTTCGCTCCCATGAAGAAGACCAAAGCTGGACCCAAGCCTGAAACTAAGTGCTTCTACTGCGAAGGAAATGGTCATTGGAAGTGGAAATGCCCCAAATACTTGGCGGATAAGAAGGATGGCAAAGTGAACAAAGGTATATTTGATATACATGTTATTGATGTGTATTTTACTAGTGTTCGTAGTAATTAACCCCTGGGTATTTGATACCGGTTCAATTGCTAAGATTAGTAACTCGAAACAGGAGTTGCAGAATGAACAGAGACTAGTTAAGGACAAGGTGTCGATGTATGTTGGAAGTGATTCCAAGGTTGATACGATCACCATCGCACACTCCCTTTACATTCGGGATTAGTGTTGAACCTAAATAAATGTTATTTGGTGTTTGCGTTGGGCATGAATATATGACTGGATCATGTTTATTGCAATACGATTATTCATTTAAGTCTGAGAATAAATTGTTGTTCTATTTACATGAATAAAACCTTCTATGGTCATACGCCCAGTAAGAATGGTTTATTGAATCTCGATCGTAGTCATACACATATTCATAATATTGATGCCAAAAGATGCAAAGTTGATAATGATAGTGCAACCTATTTGTGGCAATACCGTTTAGGTCATATTGGTGTAAAGCGCATGAAGAAACTCCATGCAGATGGACGTTTGGAATCACTTGATTATGAATCATTTGATACTTGCGAACCATGCCTCATGGGCAAGATGACCAAAGCTCCGTTCTCCAGAACAATGGAGCGAGCTAATGACTTATTGAAAATAATACATACCGATGTATGTGGTCCGATGAGTGTTGAGGCACGCGGTGGGTATCGTTATTTTCTGACCTTCACAGATGATTTGAGTAGGTATATGTATATCTACTTGATGAAACACAAGTCTGAATTTTTTTAAAAGTTCAAAGAATTTCAGAGTGAAGTAGAGAATCATCGTAACAAGAAAATAAAGTTTCTACGATCTGATCACGGAGGCGAATATTTGAGTTGCGAGTTTGGCCTTCATTTAAGAAAATGTGGAATTGTTTCACAACTGATGCCACCTGTAACACCACAACGTAATGGTGTGTCCAAACGTCATAACCGTACTTTATTACATATGGTGCGTTCTATGATGTCTCTTACCGATTTTCCTTTATCATTTTGGGGTTATGCATTAGAGACAGTCGCATTCACGTTAAATAGGGCACCGTCTAAATCTGTTGAGACGACACCGCATGAACTATGGTTTGACAAGAAACCTAAGCTGTCATTTCTTAAAATTTGGGGTTGCTACACTTATGTCAAAAGGCTTCAGCCTGATAAGCTTGAACCCAAATCGGGGAAGTGCGTCTTCATAGGATACCCTAAGGAAACAATTGGGTACATGTTCTACCACATATCCAAAGGCAAGATCTTTCACTACTAGAATCAGGATATGTGCCGTCAGCCAGCTCTTTGTCGTCTGCTAGCTGACGACAAAGAAGGTCTTTGCCATCAACTTACAGAAAACTGACGGCAAAGATCATGTTTGCCGTTAGCTAGCTCTTTGCCATCTGCTAGCAGATGGCATAGAATCTTTGCCGTCTACTAGCAGACGGCAAAGAGGGAGGGTGGCCCACTAACGAGAACAACCTAACGGCCACTTTCTTTGCCGTCTGCTAGCAGACGCCAAAGAAAGTGGCCAACCTAACGGCTGTCCCCCCGCCCCAGCCGACTAGCTACGCTCTTTACCGTCTTCTAGCAGACGGCAAAGAAATTCTCAATATGCCACCTCAGACCCGCGCCCCACCCCCTCTCTCTCCCCTCTCTCTCTCCCCTCACCCCACCTGGGCTGCCCCCGTGCCTGAGCCGCCGCTGCCTGCACCGCCCCCGTGCCCGAGCCACCGCCGCCCCGCGACACCCCCATTGGCGGCT